>NC_089794.1:23500102-23505102 GCF_040412425.1 Macrobrachium rosenbergii
GTTTGTGATATGTATGTCGTAAGTTGCCAATGTATGTTTATAACTTGTTTTACTGTAGTGTAGGTGTACCCATATCTCTTACATATCACAAACAGGTTGACAACAAGTCAGTGAACATAAGTAGGGAACAAACCTTTAGACAATCTTAGATAACTAAATGAAGCACAGTAAGTCGCTTACTTGTATTTAACCTGTTTGCGAAATGTATGCCATACGTTGATCTCTTAAACCATTGGAAACGAAATTTTTGTGATTCTGCAAATATCTACTTTAATATTTTCCATTTTGTGTTGTTAATATTTCAGTATAATGAAGAAGATATTAGATAATAATATAACATTTCATACATATATAGATTTCCATTGTTTAATAATTAGAAAAGAATATATTACGATTTTCTAAAATTGAAAAGTCTGTTTATTGCATATATTTGTTGCTTTTTATCCTGGAAGAATCTGTAAAATTTCATCCAAAAGAGAATATAACCTTTTTTAGTTTTCTGTTAAGAAAACTATTGTGCCGCCTTTGTCTGTCCGTCCGCACTTTTTCTGTCCGCCCTCATATCTTAAAAACTACTGAGGCTAGAGGGCTGCAAATTGGTATGTTGATCACCCGCCCTCCAATCATCAAACATACCAAATTACAACCCTCTAGCCTCAGTAGTTTTGATTTTATTTAAGGTGAAAGTTAACCATGATCATGCTTCTGGCAACGCAACAACACAGGCCACCACGGACGGCTGAGAGTTTCATGAGCCGCGGCTCATACAGCTTTATACCGAGACCACCGAAAGATAGATGTATTTTCAGTAGCCTTGATTAAGCGCTGTAGCGGCTGTACAGAAAACCCGATTGCGCAGAAGAGACTTCGGCGCATTGTTTACTTGTTTGTCCATCCTCCTAAACAGCTGCATAAAAAGTGACTGCCTTTGGAAGTAAAATAAACAGAAACACGCGGCAATTATTTGTCATCGAAATAATTGCATTTGAATTTTATCTGCAATGCAAAACGCAAGCTTAATAAAGGAGTTAATTTTATTAGCATTTTGTGTTCGTCGACCCTCGAGCGTCCGAGATGGGGAAAATTGAATTAAAATTCTCTTGCTGGAACCGGATAAACAAAGTTTATATCAGGCTGCTGTTTCAGTTTGTTGCGAGTCGCAAACAATTTATTCATGTGATGCTCAAAGGTTGTATTGATACGTCCGGTTACGTACTGTTTTTACACACGTGCTAACACATGACATAAATATATATATATATATATATATATATATATATATATATATATATATATATATATATATATATATATATATATACATATATACATACATACACACACATGTATATACATATACATATGTATACTATTTTTACACACAAACTGACTCACACACACAGCATGTGACACAGTTAATATTTTTACATATACATACACTAATTTTACACAAATACACACACACATACACAACATGTGACACAGTCTACACTTAAAGAGGTATGCTTATACACTTTGTTACACACATACATACATACACACACATAATGGCTTATGTTCATCTTAATTTTATTAAGTCTTTATTTACATAAACAGGCAGGTCCCTACTGGGCAGTTAAACGACTGGGGTGGGTCACAGACAGAGTGGGAAAAGTAAGGAAAACTGCATATTGGATACGACTCTCTCTCTCTCTCCTCTCTCTGTTTTTGTGTGTGTGTGTGTATATATATATATATATATATATATATATATATATATATATATATATATATATATATATATATATATATACACTCGTATATATATATATATATATATATATATATATTTGTACATATATGTACAGTATATATATATATATATATATATATATATATATATATATATATATATATATATATATACATATACATATATACACATACACACATATATATATAGGAGATAAAGCAAAACGATATAACTAAACATTTCAAATCCCCTACATCCTACTGACGTATACCCGCAGCCAGATTCAGCTCAGAAATGAATATTATCATCATTATTATCCCTCGAGCCATATCTATTTCCACTGGAACATCGGCTTTCGAGACGAAATCCTCTGGCCTAATTGAGTAATTCTCACGGGTCTTCCCACCTGTAGCTGTGAGCAGATGCTAAACGGATTGTCTACCTGAGTCGATCTGGGTGAGTCGTTCTGGGTGATCTCTCCACGCCCCCACGACACCTTCCCCCGCCCCCCAGGCTCATTTAAATCTATAATGTCCTCGTGACTTCTTAAAGGCTGAATTGACGTGGGTTTTGTCGCTTGGATGGAGGTGCGGATAGATGGAGGAAGGGACTGTAATTTGAAGTTATAGTGTGGGGAGCGAGGTTGCTTATTCAAATGATTTTAGCTAAGTTGTTGGAATATAAATGTTTGTGATTGGGTTATGAATATTATTGTTATTTGATGTTATATATATATATATATATATATATATATATATATATATATATATATATATGCATAGTCTATGTAAATGTATATATGCAGTACTGTATACATATACATATATATATATATATATATATATATATATATATATATATATATATATGTATGTATGTATGTATGTTTTCGTTGAAAGCCATTGTATATATGTATGTATATATGTATGTATGTATATATACATATATATGTATATATATATGTATACTTATAAATATATAACTATATATATATATTATATATATACATGCATATATATACATATATATAAATACTCACACAAACACACACACACAAATATATATAATATTTCTATTTCCATTTTAATTATGCCAGACCATATATATCACAAAGGGGCGTATCATAAATCGTATCAGTAGGATATCAACTTACAGCGTTACAAATGAACCCTAGGCAACACCATACAGGCATGACTGAAATCCTGTAATTATGTAATGCAATACAGTATATCACAATTACTCCCTTGTATTGGATTTCAATATTGTAAAAATTCCGAAAAAAAACATTTTTTGGAATGTTGAAACATATTTCACCGTTCGTGAATTTGATTTTATTATTGACGTTAAAACACTCAATATAAAATTAATGGAGTGATGAAAAAGGAATTGATTTAATCTGTGAAATGGCTGTCACCATTTTTAGATTTCTGTAAAGGAAAACTATTGTGCAGGCGTTGTCTGCCCGTCCGCATTTTATTCTGTCCGCACTTTTTTCTGTCCGCACTTTTTCTGTCCGCCCTCAGATCTTAAAAAATTACTGAGGCTAGAGAACTGCATATTGGTACGTTGATCATCCACCCTCCGATCATCAAACATGCCAAATTGCAGCCCTCTAGCCTCAGTAGTTTTTATTTTATTTAAGGTTAAAGTTACCCATAATCGTGCTTCTGGCAACAATATAGGATAGGTCGCCACCGGGACGTGGTTAAATATTCATGGGCCGCGTCCCATACAGCGTTATACAGAGACCACCGAAAGATAGATTTGTTTTCGGTGGCCTTGATTATACGCTGTTGCGGATGTACAGAAAACTCGCTTGCGCCGAAGACACGTCGGCGCATCTTTTACTTATTTTTGATATTCTCAATTGTTACACTTACTGTATCGATTGTTAAATATGAACAGTGTATAGACATATTTGGAAAGGAATGAACATAAGATTTAGGCCAAAGGCCAAACGCTAAAACCAGTGAGGTCATTCAGGGCTGGAAATAATGTTGAAATAATTGTTAAGAGAGGTTTGAGGAAAGTAAGGCGGAAGAAAGAGAATATGAGCGGAGGTACAGTAAAAAGAATGTCAGAGGATGCAGCTAGGGGCTAAAGGGACGCTGCGAAGAACCTTAAGCAATGCCTACAGTGCACCGCATGAGGCGCACTGATGACACTGCCCCCTCTGAGGGGGTATGTATATTTGGGTAATTCTAAGGAAAATCTCTGCACGGAGATATCGATCATGAATGAGATTTTATGACTGAACGATATAGAAAAAGGGTGTGTGTGTGTGTGTATATACATATATATATGTATACTGTATACATATATACATGCATATATATATACACACATATGATACACTGGTAAGAAAACTTGAGAAATTGACCGAAATAATATGAGAAATTTGTCGTCTTTTGTTCATGTTTTCGTTACGTGGAGAAACTCCCGGGGAGTCCATGTATAATACCAGCCTCTCGGGGATATATATTGCGTCACCCCTCCCCGCCCCCCCAACAAAAAAACTGAGCGAATGAATATAAACCTCAATGAAGAGATATATTTGTTGCAGCCTCCCAGAGGATGTCGTGCAACAGGAATCTCAGAAATTCAAGCGAAGATGCAATACTATTATTCTTGCGTTTTAATACATTTTCATTTATTCGTTAATTCATTCAATTGATTTTGTCTTTTCTAATAAGTGAGATCTCTCCTTTCTGTACTTCCCTTGACCTCCTCTAACTTCTTCCTAATGAATACCAGATACTTTGAAAGCTTGAATTTCAAGTCAGTGGCCCCTTTGGTGGGATTGTTCCATATGAAGAGGGTTCATCTTCTGAATAATAATAATAATAATAATAATAATAATAATAATAATAATAATAATAATAATAATAATAATAATAATAATAAAATTTCGTAAGTGATCTTTCGCCTTCGCAAACGTGCAGCGGAAAGGAGGCCTATTCTCAAGGAAAATCTACACAAGTAAAAACATCTCTGCAAGAAACAAAATAAGGTTTGTTTCCCAGCAAAAACTGAAATCTGTACAAATGTCACTGATTTTCACACATGTATAATCATCATTTGGAGGTTACCTCCACAGACTATGAATTATCGCTAATTATTTCATGTTTTAAAATAAACTATGTCCAAGCGACGCTTCCTGAAAATGTGTGTGTAACTATCCAGGCGTTTATATCAGTGGAAAATGGCTAAACAAATCTGTTCTGTTTGATACAAATAGAACAATCTTCAATTGAAGGTATAAGTTATG
>NC_089794.1:23510102-23550102 GCF_040412425.1 Macrobrachium rosenbergii
CCCAAATACTCTGCCAAAGTGCCTGATAATCTGCTTTTTTAAAGATCAGTCTGTCTTGCGGTTATGATGTAATTATTTTTGCATACACACATGATAACAGACACGTCGGAGACACAAATGATAACAGACACGTCGAAGACACAATATTTATACATACATACAGGCCCACAGACACACACTCGCATCCATACACACACACACACACAATATATATATATATATATATATATATATATATATATATATATATATATATAGAGAGAGAGAGAGAGAGAGAGAGAGAGAGAGAGAGAGAGAGGAAATAACATTACCTCTTCGAAAATACATTACAAAATTCCCGTCTTTTCTGTCAAATCAGAATCATGACATCACATGAGAAATTATCCACGTCGTGTTGACTTGTTTTCAACTTGTCTGTGACATGTATGCGATGAGTTTCCGACGCGTGTTTACGACAAGCGACTCTCTTCACCTTTATGTGAACGAACCTCATTTCACGCGAACGTACGAACATTAAAGGGACATTTATATTCACACCTGCTATGCAGATCTGAGCGAAAGAACTTATTAAACATGACGAGGGAGGCAAATGGCCCATCCCAAATGTTAAACGCGGCTTTCAACAAACGGGAAAAGCGCCGTACCTGTCACGACCGGGAGATATATTGGTTTCAATCTCCATAATATTTCGTAAGCAATCTTCTGCTCCGGACTGTTTCTCTTTCCCCTTTGAGAGCACGTCAATTGCAGGTCGCTTTGTTTACACGAAATGGGTGAATTTAGTCCGCTGATGGAAAACCTATCTGGACAAGTCTGTCTGTTCAAATTGGCTGTAAGCGAAGAATGATGGGTATCTGAATACACCTACTGATATTCTTTACAGTTGTCGTTATTTAAATCTTGCCCAGCGAAGCTGAACATCAGTTATTATTAGATATTTGTTTTTATGGGAAATCTTATGGAATAGGAGTTCAAACTGGCTGTAAGTGAAGAATGATATCTGATACACCTACTGATATTCTTTACAATTTGTCGTTATCTAAAATATGATCTGCAAAGCTGAACACCAGTTGTTATTAAGATATTCCAAGTTTTTATGGGAAATCTTACGGAACAAGTCTGTTCAAAATGACTAAGCGAAGAATGATGATATCTGAATACATCTACAGATATTCTTCACCATTTGTCGTTATTTAAATCTGATCTTTGAAGTTCAACGACAA
Organism: Macrobrachium rosenbergii; assembly: GCF_040412425.1. Lineage (NCBI taxonomy): Eukaryota > Metazoa > Arthropoda > Malacostraca > Decapoda > Palaemonidae > Macrobrachium > Macrobrachium rosenbergii. Next base: position 23,511,326 of record NC_089794.1, read on the forward strand.
TTTATATTTATCCAGGTGTTAAAACATTTTCTTTTTAAAAAGCAACGCATCTTGAAAACCGAGCTGTAGTTCTGTTTGTATTTGTGTTGGCTGAAGGGACTTTTGTAAGTCTATTCCTTATTATTGTCAAATAAATAGGTAGACGTGTACTCCATATCACCATACGAGAAGGAAAAAATATAATAATCCTGTCTTATTTGACAAGAAAGGACAGAAATATCTGTCTTTTCTTGTCGAGGTAGACCTTCTCAAAAGAGTCATGTGATGACATGACGGCAGTTTTTCTCTGAACGTTCTAGATCCATTCTTTTAGGAGACCGTATCCTCCCCTTCTATATAATAGCTGTGATAAAAACGACATAATAGCTATGATAAAGGCGCCTAATTATATCGGACCTCTGCTACTTATTTAGATATGAGAGAGTTTGTCTTGCTAGGGTAATACCGTGTTTTATAGCAAGTAAAGTATACAGTGTCTGTACCTCTATCTTTCTAGATATGAATGTGAATTTGATTATATGAGGAGGAGTTGAGAGCAGTAGAAAGGTTTGAAAGGTGTAACAGGAGGAAAACCTCAAAGCAGTTGCACTATGAATCAATTGTTAGGAGAGGCTTGAAAGTAAGGTGGAATAGAGAGAATATGAAAGGAGGTATAGTAAAAGGAACGAAAGGGGTTGCAGCTGGGGGCCTGAGGCACGCCGCAAAGAACCTTAAGCAATGCCTACAATGCACCGCGTGAGGCGCACTGACGGCACTAACTCCCTACGGGGAAATTCTCAAATATATTAATAAAATGTTGGTGAATGATGAAGTTTTTCAGACTGGATTTTGGAAATAGCAAACGGCACTAACATTAAATCCAGAATGAGAACCATTTGAAAAACACAAGTAAAAAGAAATCGTTGACTTTTTATGCAAATATTCACTCAGTTTCCATGACCGAATTCGGAGCATTTCAAAGCCGTTGTGAAAACTCAGTGAACTGGAACTCTTTGTGAGGAAATTCGAAGTAAAAGATTTTTAAGTATTCAAAACAATAAAACATACCTGAAGGCAGGAGGAGGGCGTCTACAAATATAAACAAGTAAAAAATGCGCCAAAGTTTCTTCGGCGCAATCGAGTTCTCTGTACATCGTATGGTCAAGGCCACCGAAAATAGATCTATCTTTCGGTGGTCTCGGTATAATGCTGTATGAGCAGTGTCCCATGAAACTTTAACCCCAGGTGGTGGCCTGACCTATATCGTTGCCAGACGCACGATTATGGCTAACTTTAACCTTAGAAATAAAAACTACTGAGGCTAGAGGGCTGCAATTTGGTATGTTTGATGATTGGAGGGTGGATGATCAACATACCAATTTGCAGCCCTCTAGCCTCCTCAGTAGCTTTTAAGATCTGAGGGCGGACAGAAAAAGTGCGGACGGACAGACAAAGCCGGCACAATAGTTCCCTTTTCAGAAAACTAAAACATACGTTACACTGCAATCACGCTTTGAAAAGGAGTAATATCATATGAGGTTCGAGTTTATTTGTGGTTCTTGAGTAAACAGATTAAGGGAGTGAGTTAAAATCGACATCACAAAGAGCAGAGAGAAATATATATATTGTTGGACAAGCTAAATATACATAAATGCATCCGTTCGCTATACAAATAGCGTGCCGAAGCAGTTCTGTTAACAATGGCTACATCGCGGGAATGATGGAAAATAATTATATACCGTCGGCCTGAAATCATTCTTTGTATCAGTTATATATATAAATACAAGTATATATACATATAGATACACGCATATACACATACATGTGTATATATATGAAAACATGTATATATACATACATATACATATATACTTATATATACATACATACACATACATATATACATATACAGTATACCTGTACATTTATATATACAGATTTATATAACTTATATAAATATATATACATTATATATATATATATATATATATATATATATATATATATATATATATATATATATATATATAAAACCATCATCCTTTTACCCCTACTAGTGCATGGCTTATGGAAAGCTTTTTTTGAAGTGGACTAGGGTGGTCGTCCAGCGACCCTTTCTTAAAACCATCTACTGACACGATCTATAATGAACCACTCAAGGTAGCATCGTCCACAGCAAAGTCGAAAATCTCTTATAGATCAAACCCCCAAATTCTTTCCTTCAGTCTTCAACTTGAAACCCTTATGGAGAGTCAAAAACAGACTCACATAAAACCCAAGAGGGCTCCAAAGGAAATCAGCCCTCAGAGTGGGAGGCAAGCTAACGGAAAAGTTGATCAATAAATCAATGAGGGAAGCGAAAATGATACCGGTACACCCAAATTCAGGAGACGTCAGAAGCGGTAGCAGCAGGGAGCAGGAACGAAATTGTTCCTCGCTCCAGAAAGCCTCAGCCTCTCATTTCTAAGCCAAGTTACCAGGCATATGCCTCTTTACAACCTGGTAGCGAAAAATTCTAGTCGTGCCCAGGTAAGAGGTACCTAATTCTCGCTTTTCTCCAACCTAGCGGCGAAACAAAAGTCTTCTCCAGGTACGAGGTATCTAATTCTCGCTTTTCTCCAATCTAGCAGCGAAACAAAAGTCTTCTCCAGGTACGAGGTATCTAATTCTCGCTTTTCGCCAAACTAGTATTGGAACAAAGTCTTCTCCAGGTACGAGGTACCCAATTTTCAAGTTAAGGCAACAGAGGCACAGTGAAATTTGAACGTAATTGGTCTGAGGGGTTCAGCCTCTTAGTAATCAGACCCATTGTCTTTTTCCCACCAGACCAGTTTACCCCGCTTGGGAAAAATCTCTTGGGTCAGTTTCCCGGGGAAGAACTTTATCTCGGGATGACAATATCCTTCATAGACTGAAATTCCCCCTCCCCTCAAGAAAAGTAGCTTAGCCCAGTAGGGGGTACAGCAGCAATCGCTTTCTTCATAAGTTTTTGTTTTTTTAGGGCCTAATCTCAGTGTAGTTCAACCGACGAATCCATCAGTTTGACAGTTACAGATTATGGTTTCCTTGAATATTTTTCCTTCTACAACTGTTCTTGCATAAAGGAATCTTTATTCAGAATAATGTTTCTGATTTTTTTTGCGACATTTTGAAGTTTTGGTGACAAGTATCCAAGAGCTATTATACAAAATGATTTAGTTTGACTCATTTGCGCTTTTATGACAAATTACCAAAAAATGTAAATATAGAGTACGTGAGCTATGACACCCCAGGACAGGTTTGTTTGGGGTCCAGGGCCGGTGAAGCTAGCCGGCCATGTAGAACATGGAGCGCAAGACCAAGTTACCGAATATTACAGCTCAACCTCTATGCTTCACTCATCGTCATTGTCTTTTGAAGTAACTTATCTTCTGACGGAACGCATCTACTGACATTCATACAACCTAAACTCCAGCTTATGACTGACTATACCACTGACTATAGCCATTTTCAGGGAAGCTGCTCTAGGTTTACAGTGCCTCGAATGATTGTTTCCTGGGTAAATCATCTGTTACTCGATGACCTTCCTACAGCTTAATCTTTAGCTAGCCTGGACGTCAGTTGCTTATACAGTATCAAGATTACGACAATAGGCGGAGAAATTGCTCACAGTCAAAGCTACCTAGAGCGATTGTTTCTTGGGTACATCAGCAATAACTCCGAGCCTTCATCTTCCGAGGAGCATTCTCCTTATAGACTGAATTTCCATGAAAATGATCCTCGGTCTCTCTAGCCTTAGTTCCCAGATTAATTTGTTAGGTCAAGTTACTTTGCTACGAAGGCTTAAATACGAGCCCAGTAAACAGTCTTCGGTTCCTTTCTGCTGAAGATATCTTATTACTAGGTAACAAGGACCTTCCACCAATTTTACCTTTATGCATTAAATAGAAATCCTCTTAACACCATTTGCTAATGTTACTGACCAACAGTCGCGAAAAATGGAACGGGATTTTATGAATTTATTACCAAGTGTCTAACAATTTAATCTCTAGAGGAACAGTCTGTGACCAGAGTTCCTCTGTGACCAGAGGAACAGTCTGTGACCAGAGGAACAGTCTGTGACCAGAGGAACAGTCTGTGACCAGAGGAACAGTCTGTGACCAGAGGAACAGTCTGTGACCAGAGGAACAGTCTGTGACCAGAGGAACAGTCAGTGACCAAGGGAGTAAAATAGAGATTTTGGTAATCAGAACACTCCTACCCTCATCGGCTCCCAAAAATTATCACTGGAATCAAGCCAGTCGTTAGGTTTGTTGTATGACAACTGTAAATAAAGTCAATCCAGCCCAAGTCACACTGGGAACCTAGCCCAAGTCACACTGGGAACAATTACTGGTCTAGTTTGATTGTATAAAAACAGGAAACAAGCCACTGGAATCACTATTGGTAAAACTTAGTAGTCGTATGAAAACTGGAATCTAGTCAAAGTCTACCGGGAATCTAGCCACTGGGAATCTAGTCAAAGTCCACTGGGAATCTAGTCAAAGTCCACTGGGAACAAAAGTTGGTCTAATTTGATTATATGAAAACCACAATCAAGTCGAGTTCACTGGCAAAATAAAGGCGTGTCCACTGGCAAAATAAAGTCGAGTCCACTGGCAAAATAAAGTCGAGTCCACTGGCAAAATAAAGTCGAGTCCACTGGCAAAATAAAGTCGAGTCCACTGGCAAAATAAAGTCGAGTCCACTGGCAAAATAAAGTCGAGTCCACTGGCAAAATAAAGTCGAGTCCACTGGCAAAATAAAGTAGAGTCCACTGGCAAAATAAAGTAGAGTCCACTTTATTGGAATAGGTTTGTAGACTGTATGAAAGTTCCAGGCAAGAAGAGATCTGTCTATTGTATTAGAAGCAAAAACAAGTCTGCTCGTTGTATTATTAGCATGAATATCACTTATGTAATTGTGAGCTTTAAATTGACAACTGAGTAAAGTCAGTTTCAAAGAACAACTGGAAGCTATAATTTATTTTGTCCAAAATTTAATTTTGAAAATTAAAAACTATAATTTACGTTAAATTATGGTTTAAAGTATCAATTTAAATCCTAAAATATTTTAACTAAAAAATTAGGTTAAATCTTTTATGTTTCAAGCAATGCAATCCCTAAACTTTTAATTACCTAAAACCATTTTTAGAAGTTAACGTCCTTTCAAGTTGAAAAAGTACAGATTCGAAAGTAAAACTGAAATAAGTTCAGAACTTGGGAAGTTAATAGCAAGTGCGTTTAGGAGTAATAAGGGTAATTTATGTTTAAGCTTACGTTATCTTAATTCCGCACTTATTAACCAAAGTTTGAAAGCAAAACTTTAATATCACGAAGTATTTAAAAGCTTTCGTTAACTGACTTCCGCATTATATTACCAAACTTGCATTATATTACCAAACTTCAATGAAAAGGTAACAAGTTAGCTTCTTAAGGGTCTCGGTTAAGAAATGAAAAATTCTATAATAAAATTCTTCAGTGTTCAGTATCAGCAGTCAAGCTACTATTTACATTATTAAAACAATCTAATTAAAGGTACGGAACTCCTAAAAACAGACTGATTCACCTGAAAGGGAAAATTTGTTAGTAAATGAACCTCCCCTACACCTGCCATACGCAGCTGTATGGGAGGGGCCTCTACCCCTACAGGGGCCCGGCCCCTGCAGGGGTGGAGGTAAAAAAAAAAAGTTTGGTTGCTAAAAAAAATAACTTGTTTCACCTGGTTATTAAGGCAAACTTAGGAAGGGAGAAGTCTAGTTTTGCATAGCTTGAAAAAATTTATCCTGGCTTGGTAATTTTGACTATTTCTCGAGTGCAGTTTGCTTCAAAGTGGTTTCGATTCCACAAAAACCTGCAAGTAGTTTTAAATTATCAGTATAGCACTATGTGGAATAGATTCAAGTTAAAAGCCTTAACGTGAACAGTCGTTTGTATACTAGGTTCAAGATTGATTCTAAAATAGTAGGTTTTACATAGTCTACTGGATTTCACAAAAAGCTGGTTTTAAATGAACAGTATAGCAGCCTACTGATTTTGTTTTAAGGTAAAGACAAACAGTTACATATCTAGGATTCAAAGTAGATTCTTGAAAAAAAGGCAGATAAAAAAAAAGTAATACTAAAATCACTTAAGATTATTAACAAGCAGACTTTAATTTCGTGACCTGAAAAAAATTTAATTTTTCAATACATAAACTGATGAACCTCGGCCTACTCTAGTTTTATAACCCAGGACTAAAAAGTGGACGAAAAACTGAAATAACTAAAATTGAAGTATCAAAAACTAAAATTGAAGTATTACGCATCAGTATCTAAGATTCATTTGTTATAATCGTCTGTACACCAAAATATTAAGCAAAATTATGACTTTGCGAATAGCAAAAATTAAGTTACAATTTTAGAAGGAAAATTTAAAAAGCTTGTTTCAAGAAACTAAAAATAAGCCTACCGCAACCAGAAAATGAAGAGATCCATGAACTAAGATTACGCTCCTGAAAACCACAAAACCAAACCCCCAACCACCACTCCTGAAAATCAATATAACCAAACCCCCACACGCCTGAAAACCACTAAAACCAAACGCCCCCACACACCTGAAAACCACTAAAGCCAAACTCCACCCACACGTCTGCCCCCCACACGTCTGAAAACCAATAAACCCAAACCCCCCACACGTCTGAAAACCAATAAACCCAAACCCACCCACACGTCTGAAAACCATTAAAACCAAACTCGCCCCCCACACGTCTGAAAACCACTACAACCCCCTACACGTCTGAAAACCACTAAACCCCACCCCCTCCCACAAACACCCACGTCTGACAACCACTAAAACGAAACCGTCCCAACACACGTCTGAAAGCCACTAAAACCAAACCGCCCCCAACACACGTATGAAAACCACTAAAACTAAACCGCCCCCAACACACGTCTGAAAACCACTAAAACTAAACCGCCCCAACACACGTCTGAAAACCACTAAAACTATACCGCCCCAACACACGTCTGAAAACCACTAAAACTAAACCGCCCCCAACACGTCTGAAAACCACTAAAACTCAACCCCCCATACACGTCTGAAAACCACTAAAACCAACCTCCCCCCCCCACATACACGTCTGAAAAACACTAAAACCAAACCCCACCACATACACGTCTGATAACCACTAAAACCAAACAGTCCCCACACACGACTGAAAACCACTAAAACCAACCCCCACACACGTCTGAAAACCACTAAAACCAACCCTCCCACACTCATGAAAACCACAAAACCAAACCCTCCAACACGCCTGAAAACCACAATCAATTTTCCCCCTCCCCCTCCCACACGCCTGAGAACTACAAACCAAATCCCGCCCACAACACGCCTGAAAACCGCAAAACCACACACTCCTCCACACGCCTGAAAACCACAAACCCAAACCCCCACACGCCTCAAAATCACAAAACCAAATCCCCACACGCCTCAAAAACACAAAACCAATACCATAACCCGTAAACAAGTGGTTTAACCGAAGCTACGGAGTTAAAACCACAAAACCGAGCCCCCACACTCCACTCCACAAAACCAATCCCGAAACTTCTAAAAAAAATGGTTTAACTGAGGCCACTTGGTTCTTAAAAAGCAAATAAAAACACTAAAACATAACCGTAATGATAGTTAACCTTTGCAGAGCCTGGGCGAGTCGCCGCAACTTAAGGTAGACCATCCCTCACCAAACTCAAGTCTTAGGTCCAACCGCCACAGAACTACCTCCTCTTCACCGGGGAGCAGGGGAGACGTCCACAAATATCGCTGTTCCGCCGCGAAAACCCACAATAACACTAAACAATACTTCGTTGCTCCCGAAGCGAAAACTTTATATCCTAGGCAAATCTGCTTGCCGAGAGACCCATTCCCGTCGACGTCTCGCAATCAAGGATCGCGGAGTCACTCACCTCGCTTCGAGTTTCCGGGACGATTCGCGCGAAAGAAAACGGATTCTTCTTTGGTGTCTTCGATCGAGAGAAAAATTTTACAAGATCCGTTGGTGTTTTAACATTGGTTTTTTTTCTGCGTTTTATGAGTTCTCAGTTCTTTCATGAAACTGACTTCTGTGGATCGTAACGGAAATAGTTTACAGAACAAGTGAATGAGATTTCTTTTGTGTAAAGCAACTTGTTACAGTGTAAAAAATAATGACTTAGTCTTACATTTTAAAGGGTATATTGCCAAAGAAAGTTTTATTTTAGATTTTTCTGGCAAATTTAATCACAATAATGATATGCAAATATATATATATATATATATATATATATATATATATATATATATATATATATATATATATATATATATATATATATATATATATATATATATAAGGCCAGGCCATTAGTTGATAATCTTCCGAGGTAAAAATCAAGAGTAAAAACTAACTAAAATTAAATTTAGCATAATTATACAATTCTCCTGCCATATTCTTTGCCACAAGTGAGCGATAAGTAACTTCAGCCCGGCAGCAAATTCCTCTCTCTCTCTCTCTCTCTCTCTCTCTCTCTCTCTCTCTCTCTCTCTCTCTATTAGTGTTCACAAATATAAATTCTATATAAGCCATAACTGTATTCAAATGAAATTCATTTTAACAAACATCCTCTCTCTCTCTCTCTCTCTCTCTCTCTCTCTCTCTCTCTCTCTTCATCAAGGATATGTAAATATCCTTTTGGAGATCCCCCAGCAGTCAGTCAGAGATCCTGCAGGACCTAAGGAGACATGTGGGTCCTTTCCACAAGTTCCTTTTCTGCGCGAGGGAAGGAATTCCAGTCAACAAAATTTTTTTTATTCACAAATTAAAAAAAAGAAAAACATTAAAATAAGGGCCAAAAGTCAGTCATCAGGCGTATTTGAAACTGAAACCATAGACCCACAGGTTTATTGTTATAATAATAATAATAATAATAATAATAATAATAATAATAATAATAATAATAATAATAATAATAATAATGATAATTATTATTATTATTATTATTATTATTATTATTATAAGTACAATAGTAAAATATAAATAATAATAATAATAATAATAATAATAATTATTATTATTATTATTATTATCATTATCTTTTGAAATTAAATTACAAAAGATACAATAATTTCATTGTTGTGATTCTGTTATATTTTTAAGATGTCAAGCCAAGCACTCGGTGGGCACTTTCGGCCATTCAGCTCTTAAGTCGTGGAAAAGAGGGAGTTGGAGGGGTTGGACAGCCCAGATAGAGGGCCAGTAAATAAATGAGATGAAGTACAAGTGGTTGTAAGAAGTAATAGTCAGAGAGGTTGGCCAGCAAGACTGAAGAAAGGAAGGGGGGGAATGGAGATAGGGTAAAAGGATAAAAAGTGGGTGCAACTATGGGCCGAAGGGAGGTTGCAAATACCATTTAGTAATGCCTACAGTTCTCCGCCTGATTTCTTGTTAAAATGCACTTAAAATGTTAAAAAGAGCAACACTATAAACCCAAGAGGGCTCCAAAGGGATATGCAGAGAGAGAGAGAGAGAGAGAGAGAGAGAGAGAGAGAGAGAGAGAGAGAGAGAGAGAGAGAGAGAGAGAGAGAGAAGGTAGAGAGCAGGAATGAATTTGGTCCTAGCTTAAACATTTGGAGAACAGAAGACTCCACAACTGCACTAGCAAACTATTTAACACATTCTAGTTGTTCTAGATCAAGATCTAGCTTCAGTGTATGGTGACGCGAAAGGCTTCATAACAAACCCTTTTGTAGATCTTGTCTGAGATCATCGCTGGCTGGGAAGCCATTATCTTATCAGATATAACATCCGGCACCCTAAAATGGAACGGGAAACTAACCAAAATCAATTTGATCCGGGTAACCACAACCGTCAGCTGACTGGATCGTGGTTTAAAGATACACTATGAGCTAGAATATGTATTGGATTGGAAATGTAAAGTTTAGCCAAAAGGCCAAGAACTGGGAGCTATGAGGTCATTCAGAGCCGTAAGGGAAATTGGGAATAAAGAGGTTTGAAAGGTACAACAGGAGAAAAACCTTTTGGTGGAAAGTAAGATGGAAGAACGAGAATATGAACGGAGGTACAGTAAAAGGAATGAAAGGGGGTTGTAGCCAGGGAACGAAGGGATGCTGCAAACAGCCTTCAGTAATGCCTACAGTGCACCGCGCGAGGTGCACTGACGGCTCTACGAGGCTACTATGAGGTAAAAAAAATTTTTGTGAAATCATTTTATATAATAATTTATGTTATTGCTAAACATTTCTCTTTCGTCTGATGCTAAACATCTCTCATTCATCTGATGTTAACATCTCTCATTCGTCTGATTTCTAAGAATCTCTCATTCATCTGATTGCTAAACATCTCTCATTCGTCTGCTGCTAAACATCTCTCATTCGTCTAATTGCCGAACATCTCTCATTCATCGTCTGATGCTAAACATCTCTCATTCGTCTGCTGCTAAACATCTCTCATTTGTCTAATTGCTAAACATCTCTCATTCATCTGATGCTAACATCTCTCATTCGTCTGATTTCTAAGAATCTCTCGTTCATCTGATTGCTAAACAACTCTTATTCGTCTAATTGCTAAACATCTCTCATTCGTCTAATTGCTAAACAACTCTCATTCGTCTAATTGCTAAACATCTCTCATTCATCATCTGATGCTACACATCTCTCATTCGTCATTCGTCTGATTGCTAAACATCTCTCATTCATCTGATGCCAAACCTCGTTGCAAATGAACTGAGAGAGACAGCGAGAGATTTTTACCTCCAGAGAATCCGCCCTGACAGCAGTTGGACCTTTTGAATCAAGGGGAAAAATGATTAAACCGTTTGCAGACACAAAATCCGCCCCCCCCCCACCTCTCTCTCTCTCTCTCTCTCTCTCTCTCTCTCTCTCTCTCTCTCTCTCTCTCTCTCTCTCTCATCAGCAGGCCCCTGATAACTAACTTTTGCCTGCCGTTGCAAGTCTCATGATTCGAGCGTTGGCCTTGTCAGAAAAATAAAAAAAACTAAAAAATCTTTTCGCAGGGGGAAAAGTCTGGATGTCTGACAGGGAATGGGAGAAAAGCAAATGGAATCCTTTGAATATGAATAATTATCGTTTTACGTCTCTTCTTCTTCTTCTTCTACTTCTTCTTCTTCTTTTCATTTCCTTTTCGGACTTGGAGGAATTCGTTCGCGGAATTCGTTCAGAATATTTGGTTTTAATTTCCTCTCGGCTGCTGAATCCTACACAGGCGTTATCACAGCAACAGAGCCATCGTTTCAATTCGACTTCCATATTTTTCATTCTTTTTCTTTTTTTTCCTTCTAATTTCCTGGATTTGGGCTTTCCAGCATGAAGCCTGGATAAGGTAGTGGAGTTTTTTTTTTCTTTGGCGTTCCAAAGCGCAGAGGCACTGTAAGGTAATGGGAGCACAGTAGGCGTTCCAGATGTATAGTGATATATATATATATATATATATATATATATATATATATATATATATATATATATATATATATATATATATATATATTATATATATGTGTGTGTGTGTGTGTGTGTGTGTGTGTGTGTGCGCACATATGTATACTATATATATATATATATATATATATATATATATATATATATATATATATATATATATATATAGATAGATAGATAGATATCACGTCCCAGCAAGAAGTGATATAGGATACACGCATGTTGATTTTCTTAAGAATTTTAAGTACATGGTATTTTTTGTTCATTTTTTAAACCTTTTCAATGGATACCTTGAAAATAAACTGAAAAACTATAGTTACCTACTTAAGACAAACATTATTAAATCAATAAAAACGTAACATAAAGAAAGGAAACTATTGTGCCGGCTTTGTGTGTCCGTCCGCACTTTATTCTGTCCGCACTTTTTTCTGTCCGCATTATTTCCTGTCCGCATTGTTTCTCTCCGCCCTCAGATCTTAAAAACTACTGAGGCTAGAGGGCTGCGAATTGGTATGTGGATCATCCACCCTCCAATCATCAAACGCACCAAATTGCAGCCCTCTAGCCTCAGTAGTTTTTACTTTATTTAAGGTTATAGTTAGCCATAACGGTGCTTCTGGCAACGGTATAGGACATGCCACCACCAGGCCGCTGGTTAAAGATTCATGGACCGCGGCTCACACAGCATTACACAGAGACCACCGAAAGATAGATCTATTTTCGGTGGCCTTGATTATACGATGCACAGGTAACGTTCAGTTGTGTATAAACACAAGCTTAAAGCTTTTGACCCCAACTTATAGATTACTGCCTGTAATGATTATCTATCATAACATAATGTAATTACTGCAAAGTACATAAGCAACAGTCATTTGATTTCGTTAATTAGAGCGCTATAAACAAAAGTGCACGTAATGATATTGGTTCCATGGGGCTAGTAATTAGGACTTTTGAAAATAGCGACAGGTAGCGTTTAAAATTTTTATTAAAAAGTTATGCCATCCATTATTATTATTATTATTATTATTATTATTATTATTATTTATAAAATCTCATAATAACATGAGTCATTAAAATGGTGAATAAATCCACAGTGGTTTAAACGTAAATATATACATTAGGAATATATATATATATATATATATATATATATATATATATATATATATATATATATATATGTATGTGTGTGTGTGTGTGAGTGTGTATGTATGCATGTATGTATATTTACACTTAAACCAATCTGGATTTCTTCACCAATATTATTATTATTATTATTATTATTATTATTATTATTACCAAACAATAAGGCAAATAAAAAAAAAATACCTTTCAGTAAATATGGTTCTACGGAGCCTGTGATATAAACAATATTATTTATGACGGATTTCTTGCAAGAAAACCTGCCAAATATTTTACGCATTTAGGCCAGAGACGAAATGATATCATTTCAGCCTGTCAATATTGATCGTATTTGTGGGTGAAATATGATAATGAAAAAGTTATACAAAAAAGGAAGCAGGTAAAAATTCTGGCTGTAATATGGGTTAAAAAAAAAAAAAAGGATTCAATATTAGATATGGTAAAAAGATATTTAGGTTATAGAGATTCAGTCTAGACATACTGTACATACATTATCATTATCTTACGGCCTCAGTAGTGCTGCCAATTTTATGATTATTTAAACAGACTAAAAAAATATTTGGTTTTTCTTTATCAAAAATTTATATTTATTTTCCTTTCATGAAAATAAATAACTTAGCTAATAAAAAATACGTTATTTTTCATAAAAAATTTAGATTTATTTTCCTTTCATGAATCTGTAGAGATAAAATTTGGTATCTTTTTAAGCAATAATTGGCAAATAAAAAATAAGTTATTTTTATAAAAAATTTATATTTGTTTTCCTTTTCTGAATATGTAGTGATAAAATTTGGCATCTTTTTAAAGAATAACTTCGCAAATAAAAAAAAAATACGTTATTTTTCATCAAAAATTTGTATTTATTTTCCTGTCATGAATAGTGATAAAATCTGGCATCTTTTTGAACAAGAACTTTGCAAATAAAAAATATGTTATTCTTCATCAAGAATTTACATTTATTTTCCTGTCCTGAATGTTTAGTGACATAATTTGGCCCCTCTTCAAAGATTAACTTGGAAAGAAAAAGAAGAAAATAGTTATTTCCACAAAAAACTTATTTATTATCCTTTCTCCAGTCTTCATTATAACATCTGGCGTCTCTTTAAACCAAAGAAAATAGTTATTTCCATAAAAACTTTAATTTACTTTCCTTCCCTCAGTCTTAATGATAACATCTGTCGCCCCCCTTTAAACGCTGACTTCGAAAGCAAAAAACAAACCAACCCTTTCTATTCTGTTTCTTTTCTAAAGCTTGCTAGTCATTTGTTGTTTTGTTTATCTAATCGGCTTTCGTTTACTTGAGCTTTTCGAGATGGCAATTATTATCGCTCTTTTTATTTAGAGTAGATAAGCAATGTTTATATCAGATCGTCTGCCTCCTAATGAGAAGACTACAAAAGGAGAGTTATAAAAGGTTTTGTTTAAATTGAGTGCCATTGAAACAACAATTGCTTTCAATAACACTGCCTAAAGGAGGGGCTGCTTCCAAGTAATAATAATAATAATAATAATAATAATAATAATAATAATAATAATAATAATAATAATAATAATAATAATAATAATAATAATAATAATAATAAATCGAAATAAGGATATGGAATATACCAGTGGAATTTGTACCCATAATCATAGCAACACTAGGCACGATCCCAAGATCCCTAAGAAGGAATCTGGAAAACTAGATGCCTAAGTAGCTCCAGGACTCATGCAGAGAAGTGTGCTACTAGAAACACCTCACATAGTGAGAAAAGTGATGGACTCCTAAGGAGGCAGGATGCAACCCGGAACCCCACACTATAAAAACCACCCAGTCAAATAGGATGACTGTGATGGACCAAAAAATAAATAAATAAATAAAAAAATAAAATAATAATAATAATAATAATAATAATAATAATAATAATAATAATAATAATAATAATAATAATAATAATAATAATAATAATAATAATAAATGTAGTGAGCACACCCTCAACTCGACAAGTTCTGTCAAAAACGATACCTGCATCAGCTGAAATGATTTCATGTGTCTTTTCAGTTACTCTAACAATTCTTTTTTCTTCAGAATTAATGTCTAATATAACGTGGTGAATTTCCACTATCTGGTTCATTATCTGGTTGAAAAAAGAAATAATACACATGGCTAAACCTAATGGATTTATTTTGAAAAATGAACAACTTCCGAGTTCTGCATAGTCGTTTCATAAGTGAAATGTGGGGAGTAAATACCTTAGAGTTTTCCATGAGGGTTATCCGATAGGTTATTAATAATGAAGTAACCACAGTTGTGTAAGTATATGGAAATATATATACAGACGAGAGCTTTCGAGAACCTGATCGATTCTCCATCTCAACAACTGTGGATTTCTTCGCCATTTTAGTAACTTATGCTATTATGAGATTTTTATGAATAATAATAATAATAATAATAATAATAATAATAATAATAATAATAATAATAATAATAATAATAATAATAATAATAATAATAATAATGTCAAAACGTAAAATTATTCATGAGCTATAGATCTCAAATATTAATTTTAGAAGCACAAAACTATTTCCACTACCATGGCCAGCGAAAAAAAGACAAGCAATTACACATGACTACACTATAGTTTTTTTTTATTAAAAAACTTGTCTGCATAATCATCATGTCCATGAACGACCTTCACACGAGCGCCATAATACGCGGTTCTGATCTATAAACTGGCGCTAATTGGGCTGTAGATTCCACCCCTAATTAGCATTTAATCCTATGAGCTGGACAATAACTAGAATCCGTGTGTCCGGCTCTAATATATCAACAAATAACGCCACTGGGCTCTGTGTTATGGTCCTGTTCAATTAGGTGGGAATAATCGGTTAGTTTGCCAGGAGCTTGTTATTGAGTAGATGGGATCTTCGGTTCAATTTTTCCATTAATATAAAAGTTTGCCTTGTGAAACCTTCTAGTTTTTTAGTCTTGAATTTGTTTTATATATTTTTCTACGAGTCCAATGCTGTCTCCAACTACATTTTCTTTTTTATTATTATTATTATAATTTTTATTAAAAATACTCATAGTAGAATGAGTCTTAAAATATTATTATCATTACTATTGTTATTATTATTATTATTATTATTAATATTATTATTAAAAATACCCATAGTAGCATGAGTCTTAAAATATTATTATTATTATTATTATTATTATTATTATTATTATTATTATTATTATTATTATTATTATTACTATTATTATTATTATTATTATTATTATTATTATTATTATTATTATTATTATTCAGAAGATGAACCCTGTTCTTATGGAACAATCCTATACGGGCCACTGACCTTAAATTCAAGCTTCCAGAGAATGTGTTCATTTGAAAAAAAGTAACAGAAGGTAGTAGAATAACAAATTTTGAAACACACGGAGAATTGTTTCAGGGCAGTAAAGCATTGCATCTTCGGTTGCACTTTTGAGGTTCCCGTTGCACAACATCCTCAGTAGGGAGACTGTTCCACAGTCCAGCGGTGTGAGGAACGAAAGGGGTTGCAGCTAGGGGCCGAAGGCACGCTGCAAAGAACCTTAAGTAATGCCTACAGTGCACCGCGTGAGGTGCACTGACGGCACTACCTCCCTACGGAGGTTAAAACGAGTGTTACTCAATGCAGAACTTTTCCTCATAAACTGAACATATTGAAAGTCATGAAAGAGCAAAACGAGCGTCAGTTTGATTAGGAAAGATATTGCAGCATTAAGAAGGCTTATCCAGACACCACAGGTGTTCTGGGTTAATTAGTTTCCACCAGGAAATATGTATTTGAAAGAAAATGTCAGACTTTACGTAGGTGCTGAAGAGAAGAGAAAAATTAATGCTAGCAAAAATTTATGTTCGACTTTCTCCTCGGTTACTCACGCGCATGAGCATAAATACTCTCTCTCTCTCTCTCTCTCTCTCTCTCTCCCCCTTGCGCCGCACACACACACACACACACACACACACACACAGAAACAGCTGAGAAACAACAAAAAATCTAAAATTTATGCCACAAGATTATGAGAGCTAACTTTTCGCTGATATTCAAACATGATTGTGCAGGAGAAAGACTGTCATATATATATATATATATATATATATATATATATATATATATATATATATATATATATATATATATATATATATATATATATATATATATATATATATATATATATATATATATTCACACACACATATATATATATATATATCTATATCTATAAATATATATATATATATATATATATATATATATATATATATATGTGTGTGTGTGTGTGTGTCTGTTTGTGTATGTATGTGTTTGTGTGTATGTTGTCAACAGTTTATAATTAGCAGTGATAACGAGAGTAGCTAGATTTGAAAATGAAAGCCAAACTAAAAAGTACAACAGGACATAAATCATTTCAACCAGGAGACGTCAAACTTTGGGGACAAAACAGCTGATGTCTGTCACCTCTGTAACAAATTACTTTGAAACTGAGGACAATGCAGAAGAGAAAAAAGAACCTCTCTCTCTCTCTCTCTCTCTCTCTCTCTCTCTCTCTCTCTCTCTCTCTCTTTTTAGAGTCACCCTTTCCCAGCAGCTCTCATTTTCAATGTGAATTGTTTCAGGTATATAACTGTATTCACTGGGAGGGGGAGTAAGCTTTGTTGATAATAATAATAGGAAAGAAGACAATGCGAATGTGGTTTTTAAAGCAAGTATGGGGACCAACACTCGCACAGAAACACACGCACGGACACTTTCACAAAATCACATCGATACACATACATACACACACATTATATATATATATATATATATATATATATATATATATATGTGTGTATATATATTATACATATATGTATGTATGTATATATATATGTATGTGTACAAATTATAGTCTGTGTACGTATGGTCCTCCCTTCTCCATTGTTATCAATAAACCAGTTCCCTTTTGTGAACAAAATAATTGGCCGGATGGAATTCATATGCAAAATGAGATATCCCAAGGAAGGGGTGCCCCTCAGAGAGAGAGAGAGAGAGAGAGAGAGAGAGAGAGAGAGAGAGAGAGAGAGAGAGAGAGAGAGAGACGACTGTCATTACGTCCTCATATCATTTGTTGGAGTGTAAACTTTTTAATAAAAAATAAACAAACTTATTGGGAACACTCTCATTAATATATACATGTATGTATGTATGTATGTATGTATGTATGTATGTATGTATGTATGTATGTATGTATGTATGTATGTATGTATGTATGTATGTATACCGAGGAGATAGGTATATCAGTATTTCTCGTGTGTTTCAAATAACCTCTACGACAATAAAATAATTTTTTTTTTTTCATTTCTACGTCAAATTGCTCATATACTTTGACGAAATTTCAGACAAATGAGAAATTTACCCCCATGGAATGTTGGAAAAAACGAGCGACGACGGCCAGTCCGAAGGGAGAACAGATTAGAAACAGGAATGAGGAAATGAAGGAATTTTCTAAAACCTTTCTTCAGAAATATTCTTAAAGTTATCGTGTTCAGGTTTGGAGAAATTCAATGCCTTTTGTCAGACGTCAGTGAACTTGAAACTGCTGGCTGGAGCTAATTGGGCTTTGGGTTCGCAGGAGAGAGAGAGAGAGAGAGAGAGAGAGAGAGAGAGAGAGAGAGAGAGAGAGAAGGCCTGTCTGATAATATGAACAAATATATAGATATACAGTTATATACATGCATATATATACACATATTTATATATATATATATATATATATATATAAAATGACATTCTACATATCTCTTCATACCAATGTGACCACTTGCCTATAACTTTCCGAGAATTCCCAACGTCCATTTTTTTTCCTTCCTTTTCCTTCCGATTGACATTTCTATTCTGCTCCCCATACACAATGTCTCCCCACGTCTCCCCACGTCCCTCCCCGATCCTTTTATGTCTCATCCTGACAGTGGAGAACTTTCACACGAATAAAAAAAAAATAAATAAAGGAAAGACTCAGAGACAGTACAGACTTCGAGGCTAAAATCTCCCCGCTCACTCCAGGTCGGTGACAGAATTTGCATCTGCAGATAGAAAACGTCGCGAAACTTGAAACTCTCTGCTGTTCTGTTGGGAACAGATATATATATATATATATATATATATATATATATATATATATATATATATATATATATATATATATATATATATATATATATATATATATATATATATATATATATATATATATATATATATGCTCTCACCCTCTCATTCCTTCTTTTATGCTAAAAATGTCCCGCGAAATATATTCAGTCGATATCAATGAAATGTGACATAAACGCTTTCTGACTCACTTCTGAGTCAGAAGATGTTCTGTGTATTTTCTTGTGAATAAATCTGGCATGGAGACTCGCCAAGCGGTACTCATGAGGAGGGCACTACCCATAATACCCACTATTTCATTCTTTTCCAATTCGAACCTCAAAAGTGCAAGCGAAGATACGACGCATGACTACGCTAAAACATTTCACTGATAATTTCAAGTAAGTTACATTTTTATCTGTTTATCTATGAATCTGTTAATTTATCTTTTTTTCTAATAACTGATCTCTTCGTTCTGCATTTCCTAGTATCTTCTGTCACTTCTTTCAAATGCAAGCTTGAATTTCAAGTCAGTGGCACCTGAAGGCCTGTTCTATATGATTAGCGGGGTTTATCTTCTGAATAATAATAATAATAATAATAATAATAATAATAATAATAATAATAATAATAATAATAATAATAATAATACATTAGAAAAAAAGCCAAGTATTAACACGGTGAAAGACGGTGAATTTCTCCACACCATCATAAGGAGAAATACACGAAATCAGCTGGTACCAAACACGTAATGGAGAGAGAGAGAGAGAGAGAGAGAGAGAGAGAGAGAGAGAGAGAGAGAGAGAGAGAGAGAGAGAGAGAGAGAGAGGAGAAGGAACTGCTGAAATTGAAAAAAAGAAATAAACAAGTAAAATATGCGCCGAAGTTTCTTCGGCGCAATCGAGTTTTCTGTGCAGCGCATAATCAAGGCCACCGAAAATAGATCTATCTTTCGGTGGTCTCGGTATAATGCTGTATGAGGCGCGGCCCATGAAGCTCTCAGCCAGGCGTGGTGGCCTGTGTTGTTGCGTTGCCAGAAGCACGATTATGGCTAACTTTAACCTTAAATAAAATTTTAAAAAAGCTACTAAGGCTAGAGGGCTGCAATTTGGTATGTTTGATACTGGGGGGTGGATGATCAACATACCAATTTGCAGCCCTCTAGTCTCATTAGTTTTTAAGATCTGAGGGCGGACAGAAAAAGTGCAGACAGAAAAAGTGCGGACAGACAAAGTGCAGACAGAAAAGTGCTGACAGAAAAAGGTGCGGACAGACAAAGTGCAGACAGAAAAGTGCTGACAGAAAAAGGTGCGGACAGAAAAAAGTGCGGACAGAAAAAAGTGCGGACAGAAAATAGTGCAGACAGAAAAAAAGCGGACAGAAAAAGTGCAGACAGAAAGCGAGCGGACAGAAAAAAAAAGTGCAGACAGAAAAACTACAGACAGAAAAAAGAGCGGATAGAAAAAGTGCAGACAGAAAAAAGTGCACACAGAAGAAGTGCACACAGAAAAAAGTGCAAACAGAAAAAGTGCACACAGAAAAAAGAGCGGGCAGAAAAAGTGCACACAGAAAAAAGAGCGGACAGAAAAAGTGCATACAGAAAAAAGTGCAGACAGAAAAAGTGCACACAGAAAAAAGAGCGGGCAGAAAAAGTGCAGACAGAAAAAAGTGCACACAGAAAAAGTGCACACAGAAAAAAAGTGCACACAGAAAAAGTGCACACAGAAAAAAGAGCGGACAGAAAAAGTGCAGACAGAAAAAAGTGCGGAAAGAAAAAATTGTGGACGGACGCACAAAGCCAGCATAATAGTTTCCTCTTCAGAAAACTAAAACGCCACAGCCAATTTATAAAGCAGGTTTAAAAATGTATGGAGGTTGCAGCCGCTTCGTTGTGAATCTATAAAAAATTAAAGCAGAAGTTTTCACTTTGATTGATCAAACTTTGCAGCGTGGAGGAGACGGGGGGAAATGTCAGCAAAATATCAGGAGGTCAAGGAGAGAAAAGTAAATGAATAAAAATGTGTCAAAGGGCAACAATTGATGATTCAAACCTCCACCGTAGACGTCATTAATCATTAACCATTAATCAAAGAACAGAGGACAAACTTATTTTATAAAATAATATTAATAAAGGTTTTTGAAGGTTTCTAAAACATGGGGAAAAAATATATGAGAATGTGATTAAAAAATTAATGCATATAGCACAAAACAATTGAAAAATGTGAAGCTGACATATTATCAGCCCTTTAAAACTGATTCCATAACATTGTGAACTAGCAAAGAAAAGCATATATATACACACACACACACACACACACACACACACACATATATATATATATATATATATATATATATATATATATATATATATATATATATATATATATATATATATATATCTGCCTCGGAAATAATATATTTTCATGTATGTTACCAGAAGGGAAATTTTTAGTTGATAATACGTTCGTCGCCTCGTGGGTTCGAACCACGGAAGGCAAGAACTCAGGACTACAGTGACGCCTTAAACCACATAGCCATCAAGGGAGGTTAATGCTGATACCGACTCCCACCTACAAATCACTGTCGAACTCAGGTATTTGTAATATATATATATATATATATATATATATATATATATATATATATATATATATATATGTGTGTGTGTGTGTGTGTGTGTGTGTGTGTGTGTGTGTGTATACACCTCCAGTGCATATCAGAAACTACTTAAGAGACAAGAACGCAGTCATGTCTTACGAAGCATGTCCATGCATCTCCAAACAACAATTGATATTCAATCCCGTTTGCCTGGCGCTCCCTCTCTCGTGAAACGCTTCCAACCGCCCCCTCCACTCACCGCCCCACAAAACAAAAAGGGCTAAGAAGCAAATACAATAAGAAGAAGAACAACAACAACAGAAGCAGTATTAGCAGCATCCTACTTCGAAAGACTTCCCGAAGTAGCTTTTGTTTTATTGCAGGATCCGCCGAGGAAAGTGGATTGCATTTCCTCGATGGCCCAGCAGCTGTTGTTATGAATGCAGAATTGCATTCAGGAGTTCGGCAGAAGAAGATTGCGCGGGGAAAGTTCGCGCGCAAATTCGGCCAATTTTACGACTCCGGTAATTCTTTCGCGGCCCCCGACTCGGTGCCTCTCGGCCGAGGTACCGAGGGGCCGAATGTATATCTATGCAAAGTGGCATTACTCTCTCTCTCTCTCTCTCTTTCTCTCTTCTCTGTGCGCTCTTCTTTGCGTGGGATTATGCGAAGCGTTTATACTCTAGCGGCGCGATTCCAGAGCCATTTTTATATTTTTATATGTCTCGCCTGTAATCCAGCGTCCTTGCTCCGTGTATATAATATATTTCTGCTATTGATAGTCTTGACATTCTTTTAATACTTTACTTACATTTCTATCTATTTATTTATTAATTTGCTTATTTAATTTTTTCCTGTTTTTAATAAGTGATTAATTCTTTCTGTATTTCTCTTTACGTTCTGTTACTTCTTTCTAATGGACACCATGTTCTTTGGAAGCTTGAATCTCGAGTCAATAAATTAACGTATTAATAAGCAAATAGAACAAGTAAAAAATGCGCCGAAATTTCTTCGGCGCAATCGAGTTTTCTGTACAGCGTATAATCAAGGCCACCGAAAATAGATCGATCTTTCGGTGGCCTCGGTATAATGCTGTATGAGCCGCGGCCCACGGTGGTGGCCTGGCCTACATCGTTGCCAGAAGCACGATTCTGGCTTCCCCATAGGGTACTAGTACCGTCAGTGCACCTCTGACGGTGCACGGTAGGCATTACTTGAGGTTCTTTGCAGCGCCCCTTCGGCTCCTAGCCGCAGCCCCTTTCGTTCCTTTCACTGTACCTCCTTTCATATTCTCTTCCTTCCATCTTACACCATAGTCTTTGGAAGCTTGAATTTCAAGTCAATGGGCCCTTTGATGGGCTTGTTCCATATGCATACGTTTCATCTTCTGAATAATAATAATAATAATAATAATAATAATAATAATAATAATAATAATAATAATAATAGGTTTTGTTAAACAAAATGGCAGTTTCAACAGCGCTTATTTTATATAGTAAACGCTCAATTCGTCTTATTGTTTTTCTAGCGCTGGAATGGTTGCAAGCAATTGACCAATATTCATATCCGGTGGTTTAGTGATGTGTAGGAGGTAGTTCTCGTTGAATGTCGACTACAATATTGGTCAATTGCTTGCAACCATTCCAGGGCAAGAAAAACAATTAATAAGACGAATTGAACGTTTGCTATATAAAATAAATGCTGTTGAAACTGCCATTTTGTTTAACAAAACCTGTATTAAAGAAGGCCTTTTTCCTAATAATAATAATAATAATAATAATAATAATAATAATAATAATAATAATAATCTTATTTTGCAACTGCTATGTTTTCCTCCTGTTACACCTTTCAAACCTTTCTGCTCCCAACTTCCCATTCAGCGCTGAAACACCTCACACCGTAGGTCCCAGCGCCTGCCTGGCCGTTGACCTAAATTGTATTTTCACTTCGTTCATATACCAAATCACCGAAATTATTCTCGTGTATTATAAACGTTAAATCTTTGTTTGTTCCATAAATGATTCGCTGCGAGAGTCTGCCTCCGTGATAATAATATTAATAAACGTTCTTGTTTTCTTCAGCCGGACGACGGAATTTGCATAGGACAAATTAATTAAAAAGTTGAGTCCTCTCTCCCGTGTTCGCAGTGATTCCATAATGTTCATTTCAGTTTAGGTAATTCTGATCTCTGGAATAGAATATATACATATATATACAATTTATATCAGAGACCAAGCGCTGGCACCTGTGAGGTCATTCGGCGCTGAAAGGAAAGTTGAGAGTTGAAACGTTTTAAAATTTTAAGGGGGGGAAAATCTTTAGCAGTTGCAATATGAAATCATTGTTGGGAGAGAGTGGAAAATAAGACTGAAGAAGGAGAATATGAATGGAAGTACAGTAAAAAGAATGGAAGGGGTTGCAGCTGGGGCCGAAGGGATGCTGCAGAGAACATTTAGTAATGCCTGCAGTGCACCGTCAGAAATGCACTGACGGCATTACCTTTCCGGCCCCGACCCCAACGGAGTAATCCTGACCTTTAGTGATTCAAAATTCTAATACACAAGTCAAGTAATTAATAATTTACATATATATATATATATATATATATATATATATATATATATATATATATATATATATATATACATATGTATATACTGGTATATGTGTATTGTGTATGAATGTATGTGTATATATATATATATATATATATATATATATATATATATATATATATATATATATATATATATATACACACACAAATATATAATACTTTGATATTAGGGTACGTCAAAGATCATCTCATCTGGAAATCTAATACATATGTATACGCTTTACTGCGCACTGCTTAAACGGTATGGCAGTATATGGGAATATTTTGATAACGCTAGAGTAACCAATATCACATGAAATTAGATATTTTTCACGGAAGAGTTAAACTACAGATCTTTACATACCTAAAGAGGAAGATAAATCATGCAATGACTTATATACGCATTATGAAGCAAATCTTTCTTTTTATCAATGAGAGGATTTTAGGAAAGTATAAGCCTTGGGGGTTATTGTGTAGGAAAAAATACTCCGTCTTTTATGCTCTAGAGGACAGCGCTGAAGAAGAAACTAACACATCACTTTGAATCGTATCACTGAAACATGTTTCATGTGCATATTTCTTTTTAGTTTAACAGCGTTCGTTTTGCATTGATTGTTCAGTTACACACAGAAACAGGCATACATAAACACATATGAACAAACATACACAAACACACACACACAGGTATGCTCTGGGGAAATACAGAAAGTTGCCCGCCCCAAAGGCATCAGTATGTTACAAAGGTGTATTATCTGTCTGTCAAATGATTCGTATTTTTGCACTTACACTTATAGATAGATAGATAGATAGATAGATAGATAGATAGATAGATAGATAGACAGATAGATAGATAGATAAAGATGAAAGACCGCTAAAATGGACAGCAAATAAAAACAACCTTTTTTTCAAGGTGGCGCCAAAAAAAAGTACTGGAACATTTTATCAAAGCTATTACGTCGCAGGTAAAATAAAGTCCCCTAAAAAAAATGGATCTCGAACAAGGGTTCGGGGAGAAAAACCTTGATCATTTATCTTGCATTTTTTTTTCTCACATCCTCTTCCTCGACGAGAGGAGAAAACAATATATATATTTTATTTTGTGATAAATACGATACGATAATATTTCTTCCCTCTGTCACAGAACGGGAAAATATATCCGGTATTGATGTACTTATTATATTTGCCCACTGGAGTGAGGGAATATTTTTACGAATCTTTTCAGTCTGTGCAAAACCATTCAGACTATTTTTTTTTATATTTTTTTTAAGTTTTAAAGACACGTTGCTCTTACGCTATTGTGTTAAAACCCGAAGCTTTAATGATAGCGAAGCATGTGTTGTTGTTATTATTATTATTATTATTATTATTATTACAGCAGCCAAGGAATATGGTGTGCATTTGAACGAAGTTTCAGGAGATGACAGGAGATACATGTTATTATTATTATTATTATTATTATTATTATTATTATTATTATTATTATTATTATTATTATTATTATTAAATGTATCTGAATTCGTCAGATATATGTAAATATGGGCGTGAACAGACTTATACCTTTCTCCACTGTGATTAGTATCAATATAGAGCTTTACGATTTTCAATTTTCGTTTTTAGCCCTCTGGACCTGACTTCTGTTTTTTTTTTTTTTTTTTTACATAATTTTTTATATTTTTTTTTACTTTCATTCTCAATATTATCACTGTCCTTACCATTATTATGAATACTATTTCTTTCTACTTCTTCAGCAGCTGTGGATATTGCCGATTATCATTTTATCATTTTTATCAGATTATCTTATGTATCTAGACTGTGTATCGTCTCAACTTTGCAAATTCCATGTATACGGCCTTGAGCTGAAATAAAATTTATCATTATTATTACTATTATTATTATTATTATTATTATTATTATTATTATTATTATTATTATTATTATTATTATTATTATTACTTCGTTCTGATATTTTTGACGCGGGTTCGAATCCTTCACAGGCGTCACAATTTCTCCATTTGGTTCTTCATTTGAATCTAAGGCTTCGTAGTTACACAGAATGTGAAGACATCGAGAAGTTAAGAGAGCACTGGGGCTATTAAAATTACATGTGATTATGTTATTTCGTTGGGTAATCAGCTCTCGGGGAAGTCATTTGTCTAAAGCCACTGTAAAATTTTAAGAAAATGAAAGTTGATATTCACCAGTCAATGTGAGTGCGATTTCGTCGTGCAATTCAGCTGCACTGATTGAAATTTTTCCCTTTCCCTCAAAACTACCAACACAGGAGTTTCTGTTTTAGTTTCCTGTAAAAGAAAACTGTTGTCCCTTTTGTTGTCACAATTACATACATATCTGGTCAAACAAAGTGACTATTCACTTCGGTTATTATAATTACATGCATGTCTGGCAATAAAATAAAAACAAGTGAAAAATGCGCCGAAGTTCCTTCGGCGCAATCGAGTTTTCTGTACAGCTGCTACTGCGTGTAATCAAGGCCACGGAAAACAGATCTACCTTTCAGTGGTCTCGGTATAATGCTGTATGAGCCGCGGCCCATGAAATTTTAACCACTGCCCGGTGGTAGCCTATCATATATTGCTGCCAGAAGCACGATTATGGCTAAATTTAACCTTAAATAAAATAAAAACTACTGGCGCTAGAGGGCTGCAATTTGGTATGTTTGGTGCTTGGAAGGTGGCTGATCAACATACCAATTTGCAGCCCTCCAGCCTCAGTAGTTTTTAAAATCTGAGGGCGGACATCATTAAGCGCGGACGGACAGACAAAGCCGGCACAATAGCTTTCTTTTACAGAATCTAAATACATGATCATGCATCGATAACACACAATGTTAAATTCAATGAATCGTTTCCGCAATTTCAAGGGGACCCGTGACAACCATTTGCGGGAGAAAATTAATTTTTCCAATACAAATGAGCTTCTGGCCCGCACAGCATAATTGTATGAGCAACCAGTGTGCATTGAAATGATCACGTGATATTACCTGATTTAAATGACTGCATTCAATTAAAGCTGTGTAATGGAATCCGTCTGAAAAACCTAATATTTGGACAATAGAGGGTTTATGAATGTTTCAAAAATTGGCGAAAAGTGTAATTTTTTTTTATCCACACTGCATTGTATAAGGTCATAGCAAATGAGTTTATTTTCATTATTTTAAACGAAAACATAATACAAATGCTTCTAAGAGATTTTCTTAACCCCAGAGTAAATAATCTGTAAGACTGAACAACGTCATTTCTTCAAATATTAAATAAAAAAAACTTATTTTCAAAAATTATACAGACATTGAGACAAAAATCATAATTAGATAGTTTAGATAGCCGAACATACCACAAAACTCCATAGCTTTTATTAGAAAGAGCATTACAAACTTCTAAATTCTAAAATAGCTTATGTACAGAATGATCACACATGGGAGAAATGTGTATTAACATAATTTTTTTTTTTTTTGGTTATTTGAAAGAAGATATATGATTTCAAATTGACTGAGATTGATAAATTATGAAAATAATTAAGTGATGATAGTCATTCAATCTTTAGTTGTTTGAAAGGATTGTATTCTATCCCCTTTATTGTTTAATAGAGTTCATATCAAGCTTAAGAGTGCGTCCACACTGCAGTATAACATGTCGGAAACATACGTCGAAAACTTATCACATACATATCACAAACATGTTGATAACAAGTTGACGACACTAAGTGGAGCTGGACAATTTCGTGGGGCACTGGTTAGGACTATCACCAAGTCACTGACTTGTATTTAACATGTTTGTGATATATGTAGGATACACACTTAACAGTGCATCCACACTGCAGTATAACATGTCGTAAACACGCGTCGAAAACTCATCACATACTGTACATATCACAAACATGTTGATAACATTTTGACTACCATAAGTGGAACTAGATAATCACATGAAGCGCTGGCTTTTTGCAGGCTTTTGTGAAGAAGGAAACGTAGTAACATCTACATGTATCATACATGTATCCTACATGTATCCCACAAGCATCGCTTCAAGGAATATGAAAAATCTAGTGTTGGGGATGTTTTCTGTTCCTGAGCTCATTCTTAATTCAGCGGACAAAGGATCAACGTGCAAGTATGCTAAATGTATTCTATATGTATCCTACATGTATACCACATGTATCCCACAACCATCGACTCAAGGAATATGAAAAATCTAACGTTGGGGATGTTTTCTATACCTGAGCTCATTCTTAATTCAGCGGACAAAGGATCAACATGCCACTATGCAAAATGTAATCTATGTGCGTCATACATGTCTTCCACATGTATCCTACAACTATCGCTTCAATGAAAATGAAAAAACTGAGTTGGGGATATTTTCTGTTCCTGAGGTCATTTTTAATTCAGCAGATAAAGGATCAACGTGCCAGTATGCAGAATTAATCCACCTCTGTCATACATGTCTTCCACATGTATCCAACAACCATCGCTGCAATGAAAATGAAAAAACTGAGTTAGGGATATTTTCTGTTCCTGAGGTCATTCTTAATTCAGCGGACAAAGGATCAACGTGCCAGTATGCAGAATGTAATCTACGTGTGTCATACATGTCTTCCACATGTATGCCACGAGCGTTGCTTCAAGGAAAACAATACAGTTGGTGTTGGGGATGATTGCTGTTCCTGACCTCATTTTCAATTCAGCGGTTAAAGGATCAACGCGCCAATATGCAGCACTTGTGCCCTCAAAAAGGAAGAGGAATCATTCAGCAGGACACTGCAAGCAAACGTGAGTGTTACAACAAATAAGCGGAAGTGCTTGAAAGTGCCTGAACGCTGTTGCCATATTCAGTGTCCTGTATAAATGAAACATTAGCTTCCTTCGTCTATTGCATGCATTCCTCGCTCGACAGAATTTAGGAGTTCGCATACAAAGAGCCCTTTTAAGAAGACGCATTCTCATCCCATGCAAGTATGCATGGCTCCGTGCATACGACAAACAAGCGTGCATGCGGAGGATCTAATGCATTCGCACGCGTGTGTACGCGCGTATATCATCTCGTAATTACATACCCGTGGGTAAAGAAATGCAGGAGATTAGAATTATGAAAGGGATTAAATGTGGTGTTCGTTATCGTCGAGCCATAAATTAGGTTAAAAGAAGGATATATTTTTCTTGCCAGGTAATCTGACCTGAAACTAGACATAAGGCATTTCGTTAAAAAGTTTGTGCCGCAGGATTTTTTATATGTAAACAAATACCTAATACCACATACAGTAGAAATGGGGGCTTTCGAGAAACACATACACACACACACATATATATACATATATATATATATATATATATATATATATATATATATATATATATATATATATATATATATATATATATCTCATGTTAGGTTTTCTTCCTATACTCTATGTATAGGTTTGCATATTATAACAAATTAAAAAGTATTACCTTAGTAAACAAAAGATATAAAAAGATAACTTATGAATACCAGCTATCCTAACCTCTCAAGAAAAATATAAAAAAAAAAATTCCAGTAAAAAATTGTACCATCAACATTAATATCTCCCGGTACTTGGGCCATAGCTCTGTTGAACCTTCAACAGGTATACGAAAGAATCCTTTGACCGTCAGAGAAAAATAATAATAATAATATTAATGATAATAATAATAATCCTTTGATACTGACCTCAAAGGGAATATATCTCAGTTCTCCAAGCAGATGGCACCCAGTACATAAAGGGCGAACTACAAAAGTAGACTCTTTATCCTTTTGTGAGCCAGAGATTTATTTCAAAAGGTAGTCCTGTACTTCACCTGCCCTGGATAGCTTTGGTAAAAAGGTTCATTTCCCCTTTTGTCCAAAAATGATTGTTTTTCTTGGTCCCAGAGGGAGATATCCCTTCGTCCCCCCCCCCCCCCTTTTTTCACTGGGTCAAAGGGGGTTTTCAGTGTGTTCTTTCCTGGAGTTCATGCGTATATATATATATATACATATATGTGTGTATATGTATATTATATGCATATATTGATATGTATATACATACATATATACATACATATATATATATATATATATATATATATATATATATATATATATATATATATATATATACATATACAGTATATATATATTACGGTATTACGAATACTTGGCACTTGTATACCAAACAACAAATAACCTATTGATTTCAAATTCACTGTAGCCTGGAAGTACCTCGTAAACAAAAAGGTTTACACACATACGCGCACCCAGCTTTCTTACGCAAAGTTTATTATTACTTTCACCATTTCAATATTTTCATAACTTTTTCTGTTTGAACCAAATTTCATACCCTCCCAGGCACCGGTAATAAAAATCAGATGCACATAAAATCCACGAGTAAAAGTTAACTCCTACGAAATTTTCTCAGTGCTACCCGCGAGAGAAATAGGTCCATATGTCAAGCGAGCACTTCATTACACTCAAAGTTCGTATGCTGGTTCCCACATTACGGGAATAACATAGCATAACATAACATAACAGTAGCAACACCAGCAGAGACTTAAGCTCAACTCTCATTCGGGATTAGCGCCACAATTTCTGTATTTTTAGAAGCCAGGGAAAACGAGTTATGAAATCGCTTTTAATTTCCGCCCTCTGAGAGATGGTCTTGCAACAGTAAGTGGGTAAAGTTCTCTCTCTCTCTCTCTCTTCTTCTTCTTCTTCTTCTTCTTCTTCTTCTTCTTCTTCTTCTCTCTCTCTCTCTCTCTCTCTCTCTCTCTCTCTCTCTCTCTCTCTCTCTCTCTCTCTCTCCAAGTTTTTCAGACTCGTGAGTGATTGACATTCTATGCATCATCTTTCTATCATCAATATTTCTGACCTATTCGTGTCTCTCTCTCTCTCTCTCTCTCTCTCTCTCTCTCTCTCTCTCTCTCTCTCTCTCTCTCTCTCTTTCCAAGTTTTTCAGACTCAAGAGTGAATAAGATTTCATGTATTAACTTTCTGTCATCAATATTATTTCTCTCTCTCTCTCTCTCTCTCTCTCTCTCTCCCTCTCTCTCTCTCCAAGTCTTCAAGACTCGGGAGGGTAAAATAAAATATATGCAAAACATTATGTTAAAAGATCATACCTGTATTTCACTCGCAAGCGCATGAACATGCATACACATATACACACACATACAAACACACACACACACACACACACACACTCAATGCCAACGCATCCTGGTGGCACTGTCCTCCATAATTGAGTGTTCCTTGATTGACTGAGTTGTATTTTTCCTTCCCCGGCGTGAAACACCGCAAAACCTCATTTTCCAAATGCGGCATTATTCAAAAAAATAAATAAATAAATAAAATAAATAAATAAATAAATAAACGAAGCGAAATGAGCTTATTGCTGTAGCTTTAATCGCATGAAACAAAAACTGAGAAAAATGGCTCTCGGATTCTTAGGAAAAAATAAATCAGTAAATAAATAAAAAACGAGACGAAATGAGGATATTGTTGTAGCTTTAACCACATGAAACAAAATTAAGAAAAAAAAAACGATGTTTACGGCTATCAGGAGTCCGAAAGCAAAAATATGAAAAATGAAAATTTACTAAAAATAACTAAAAACAAGATTAAGAAAAATAAAACGGTAATTTTTACGGCTATCTGAAGTCCGAATGCGACGAAAAAAATGAAAAATGACTAAAAATAATTTTTAAAAAAATTAAGAAAAATAAAACGAAAAATTACTAAAAACAACTAAAAAAAATTATTAAGAAAAATAAAATGGTAATTTTAACGGCTATCTAGAGTCCGAATGCGACGTAAAAAAAAATGAAAAATGAATAAAAATTAACTAAAAAGAATATTAAGAAAAATAAGCGAACGTAAAAAATGAAAAATGACTGAAAACAACTATAAAAAATATTAAGAAAAATAAGCGAACGTCAAAAAAGGAAAAATGAATAAAAATAACAGAGAAAAATATTAAGAAAAATAAAACGATAATGTTTACTGGTATCTGGAGTCCGAAAGCGAACGTGAAAAAAATGAAAAAGGAATAAAAAAAAATATTAACAAAATAAATATTAAGAAAAATAAGCGAACGTCAAAAAACTGAAAAATTACCAAATTAAAAGAAGATATTAAGAAAAATAAAATGATAATTTTTACGGCTATCTGGAGTCCGAAAGCGTACGTAAGAAATAAAAAAAATGAATAAAAACATTTTTTAAAAATCTTAAGAAAAATTTAAAAAACGATGATGTTTCCGGCTATCAGGAGTCCCAGAGCGAAAATAAAACAAATGGAAAATCACGACGAATAACGGGAAAAAATAACGTGGCTTCGAAGGCAGTGGTTATTTTATGTGTCTTTTGCCGCCGTTGAGGGAAAGTGTTTCATCTCTGAATTCGACAAATTATCATTTTTTATTCTTGTTTGGGAAATGGCTTCTTATGTGGCGTTGCAAAAAAATGGTTTTTATTAAATTTCACCCTTTGATTCGAATGGCTCGCGATTTGCCAGTTCGGCATTTCTGGCTGCGAAAAGAGAGAGAGAGAGAGAGAGAGAGAGAGAGAGAGAGAGAGAGAGAGAGAGAGAGAGAGAGAGAGAGAGAGAATTAAAAATTTTGAAAAAATGTTATTTCGGCCTCTCTGGCCGTAAAGAGAGAGAGAGAGAGAGAGAGAGAGAGAGAGAGAATGGTGTTTTCCTTTTTTATTAAGAAAATTTGCTTCTATTTAACGCCAGTTTAACAGAGAGAGAGAGAGAGAGAGAGAGAGAGAGAGAGAGAGAGAGAGAGAGAGAGAGAGAGATAAATCCTTTTTCCTAAATACCCGAAATATTATCATTAAAAAATGTATAAACTGATCACCAAAGGATTTAAATGCCAAATAATCTAAACATTATTAACACAATATATAAATATTGATCCTCAAATGATTCATATTCCCTATAATTTGAATATTATTAAACAAGTAAAAAATGCGCCGAAGAAACTTCGGCGCAGTCGAGTTTTCTGTACAGCCGCTACAGCGCATAATCAAGGCCAACGAAAATAGATCTACCTTTCGGTGGCTGTATGAACCGCGGCCCATTAAAAATTAACCACTGCCCGGTGGTGGCCTATCCTATATCGTTGCCAGAGGCATGAATATGGCTAACTTTAACCTTGAACAAAATAAAACCTACTGAGGCTAGAGGGCTGCAATTTGCTATGTTTGATGGCTGGAGGGTGGATGATCAACATACCAATATCCAGCCCTCTAGCCTCAGTAGTTTTTAAGTTCTGAGGGCTGACAGAAAAAGTGCGGACGGACAGACAAATCCGGCACAAGAAAACTAAAAATATATGAATATTGATCAGCAAAGGATTTAAACGCCCAACAACCAAAAAAACTATTAATATATACATATATATATATATATTATATAAAATATATATATGTATAATTTATATATATATATATATATATATATATATATATATTATATATGTATATATAATTTATATATATATATATATACACATATATAATAATTTATAGTCCCGTGTTCAAAAATAAACGAACATTATAAAATAACAACGCTGGTTTTTTGCAATGAAAATTGTGAAATATTGTAAAAGTGCCACAGATATCAATCACGAAAAGATTTATGGCCCCAGTCGGCTACTTGCGAAAAGAACTTCACGGGGACGAGAACAGAGTCCTAATCGTGATAATACGAAAAGGAGTTCTTGCGTTTTCCTCGGCGTTGTCGTAACTAGAAATCGCTCGGTAATTATCTCGACGCCAATCTTCCGCTTGGCTGCCCCGGCTCGAACGGACGGCAAACGTGTCACCCTTGCGTGACGCGTTGTTGCCCACACTGAAGTCGAGGCGCGTCGACTGTTCGTGTCTCTTCCTTCCAGTTAATTTGGGCGAGCGGAAAAGCACATCGCAGTAATTGTGGGTGTTAATGAAATGATTATAAAACTGATGATCGTATGTATTTGTATATATGTATGTGTATATGTATACATACACACACATGTATCTACTGTGATTTTTTAAGCGTATATATATACGTATATAAGTATATATATGTATATATATACATATACATACATATAGATATACATATATATTTATTTATGTCTCTATATATATATATATATATATATATATATATATATATTATATATATATATATATATATATATATATATATATATTTTGTAATATATTAATGGTTTTTTGCAATGAATACTGTAAAATATTGTAAAACCGTATAATACTTTATACAGTATTTTCGCAAAATAACTTAAATGATAAGATAATGCGAGTTTATTATAATTATCACGGAAAAACATCCTAAAAATATATAATAACGTGGCAGCCTTTCCGCAAAACCCTAAAATTATCATATATGAATTATGACCAGTCGTCGGGAGAGAGAGTGTGTATTTGTGTGTGCGTGTGTGAGTGTGTGTGTGGGAAGAGGGGGGCGGGGGTATTTAGGTGGATATGTGGGTGGGAGTAGAGGGGGAGGGGGAGGGGAGAGGGGGGTACCTGCTCCCCGCATTGCTTTTAATGGCCTTGATGATGGAATGAACAATTTTGTGTCGGTGAGTTTGGCGGGTGTTCCTGATTGCGCAGTCAACAATCAAAAAAACAACCTCCCTGAATGCATGCTGTTGTAGTCTTTGTTGTTGTTGTATGTTGTTGTTTTGGGTGAGTTTGTTGTTGCTTTGTTGTTGGTGGACATGCGAATGAATTTAGAACCTGTTTGTAATTTAGGCATTTGTTCATATGCATGCATATTTAGAATCCACTGGTAAATTTTTAACAGGTGCGTATATAATTGTAATATATACCTGTGCGTGTGTGTGTATGTATTGTACGTATCTATGTGCTGTACGTGTGTGACTGTATATATGTAAGTACGCACACACATACATATATATATATATATATATATATATATATATATATATATATATATATATATATATATATATATATATATATATATATACATTTCTGTGTGTATAAACATGTGATACTTTATACAGAATCCCAACCAGCCTGATATCAAAAATAGATAACTGACCTCCAACCCACCCAACATTCCAAAAATCAAACAGAAGAAAAAATACACGAATAATAATAATTATGAAAACGCCAAAAGAAAATATTCAAAGGAAAAGCTTAAAAAAAGAGAGAGAGAGAACCGCCTCCAAGGCTTTGATCCTTTTCAAATGATCAAATTTAAAAAAAAAAAAAGAGAGAAGTTGGAGGCATTCCCACTTGATTCCCTCCTAACAAGGAGGATTTTAATGATTCCTGTCTAAATGGTCATTCCAGGACCTTACCTGAGGTTCGTCGTCAGTGCTTTATGGTGGTGGTGCTCCCTGGAAAAAAGGAGAGATGTTTTAATTAACGCTTTGGGAGTCAAAGGCCGAGATAGTTTTTAATGGCTTGAATGTGTGAGCGCGCTTGAGCGTGCGCATGCACAGGTACACACATTTATATATATGTATATATATATATATATATATATATATATATATATATTTATCTATTTATCAATTTATTTATATATACTGTATATACATACATATATTTATTTACTCATATATTTATGCATATATATATATATATATATATATATATATATATATATATATATATATAGAGAGAGAGAGAGAGAGAGAGAGAGAGAGAGAGAGAGAGAGAGAGAGAGAGAGAGAGAGAGCATCTAAATCTTTCATTCTCATCTTGTAATACGTACGAGATCCTATAGCAATTATTGCACACTTACCCACACACACACACACACACTTATATTTTGTAAAAGAGAGAGAGAGAGAGAGAGAGAGAGAGAGAGAGAGAGAGAGAGAGAGAGAGAGAGAGAAGAGAGAGAAAAAAAAAAAAAAGCTACTGCCATCATTATAATAAACAGAAGGCTACCTCGCCCAGAAGAGGCTAGTGTGCGCAAGCAGAGAACCTTCTTCTACCTCTCCCATTAGAGACAAAGCCTGGCTCCTGGAGAGCAAATACCTCTTGGGCCCCCGGGGGAGATATACCGCATTCAAATCCATCTCTTTATTTTCCTAAGGCAGCCAAAAAAAAAAATAAAATAAAAAGTAATGGGTCCTGTTTTCCGTGCTATATTTAGAAGGCGGGCTTGTGTCGTGATAAGGGCGGTTTGTAGAGGTTTTGGTTTCCTGTGAAAGGAAACTATTGTGCCGGCTTTGTCTGTCCGTCCGCACTTTATTCTGTCCGCTCTCAGATCTTAAAAACCACTGAGGCTAGAGGGCTGCAAATTGGTATGTTGATCATCCACCCTCCAATCATCAAAAATACCAAACTACAGCCTTCTAGTAGGTTTTATTTTATTTAAGGTTAAAGTTAGCCATGATCGTACTTCTGGCAACGACATAAGATAGGCCACCAGCCGTGGTTGAAGTTTCATGGGCAGCGGCTCATACAGCACTATACCGAGACCACCGATCTATTTTCGGTGGCCTTGATTGTACGCTGTAACGGCTGTACAGAAAACTCGATTGCGCCGAAGAAACTTCGTCGCAATTTTTTACTTTTTTTTATCTCTCCGATTAAAAACAGGTTTTAAGTAATGTAGATTTGGTCTGAATATTTCCCAAATTTTCTTTTTAAATTGACAAACATTCTTTTAAATAAATATTACAGAGGTTCGTTTTGACTCTCTCAGATTAAAAACAGGTTTTAAGTAATGTAGATTTGGTCTGAATATTTCCAACATTTTGTTTTTAAATTGACAAACATTGTTTTAAATAAATATGACAGAGGTTCGTTTTGACTCTCTCAGATTAAAAACAGGTTTTAAGTAATGTAACGATTGGTTTGAATCTCTCCCGAATTTTCGTTTTTTATTTTTCAATTCGTATTTCTAATTCGTCAAAAAAAATCCATTTTCTATTAAGAAAATATTCTTCATTAAATGTTTGTCTCTTAAAAGATGAGGAATTGACTGTTCCTCAATGCCTTGTGTTCCTGTTTAATTGAATGGAATAATTTACAATATTACTATTTTTCTTTTACATATATTATTCTCGTCTTCATTAACTGTTCATTATGTAGTTTTCTTCTTTATAAACCACGACCTTCGTTTCCTTATTATTCGTCATCCTGTCCTGAGAGAGAGAGAGAGAGAGAGAGAGAGAGAGAAGAGAGAGAGAGAGAGAGAGATAGAGAGAGAGAGAGAGAGAGAGAGAGAGAGAGAGAGAGAGAGCATTTAAAGCTCAAAGTTTATTTGAATCCCGGTTACAGCGGCCTACTCCAGAATGCCCGTTATGCTTGAAGAAGCCTGCCTCTGTCATGTCATGTTATGTTATGTTATGTAATGTAATGTTATGACATGTTATTCACGTAATGTGGGACCCGGACAGAAGATGAACTGGGCATCAAGTGGGCCGCTTGATTTATGGGCCTGGTTCTCTGGCACTAAATATATTCCTGGTTACGAAATCTTGTTCTGGCGAATATTTTGCTTGATGTTTAATCTTAAAACCTCTTTCATCCTCACTTTCTTTCTTGCTTTTTTCCTTCTTTTCTTCAGATCGTCAGCTGAAAACCCTTATGGACAGTGTCAACAGATTTTATAAACCCGAGAGAGAGAGAAAAAAAAAGTTATAGTAAAAGGCGATAAATAAATATGAGGAAATAGAGAGAGAGAGAGAGAGAGAGAGAGAGAGAGAGAGAGAGAGAGAGAGAGAGAGAGAGAGAGAGAGAGAGAGAGAGAGAAGTTTTAGTAAAAGGTAATAAATAAATGAATATGAGGAAATATAAAATGAGAGAGAGAGAGAGAGAGAGAGAGAGAGAGAGAGAGAGAGAGAGAGA
Organism: Macrobrachium rosenbergii; assembly: GCF_040412425.1. Taxonomy (NCBI): domain Eukaryota; kingdom Metazoa; phylum Arthropoda; class Malacostraca; order Decapoda; family Palaemonidae; genus Macrobrachium; species Macrobrachium rosenbergii. The sequence goes on from NC_089794.1 coordinate 23,549,166, forward strand.
GAGAGAGAGAGAGAGAGAGAGAGAGATTATAGTAAAAAGTGATAAATAAATACATAAATATAAGGGAACTGAAAACAAACCCGATACACCTGAAATTCAGGAGATTTCAGCAGCAGAGCGCAGGCATGAATTAAGAGAATCGGATGTTTTAAATTAATATTTGGTACCACACAGCATAATGACACCCCTTAGTTTCCAATTAGATCATTTATCATAAAACAAAAACATAATTTTACAGCTAAATTCAAGGCCCCAAAAATATCACTAAACACCTCTTATTCCCGCCAGCACCCGTGCAATCAACCTCAAGCGACATACGCGCATCTACGCACGTACAAAAGCGAGCGAATTCTCCTCTTGCTTTGGTCATTTGCATGCGTGCTTGCGCAACCCGGACCGAGATATTTACTGTCTGATATGTTAATGCATCATCTTAATAGCCTCTTTGTATGCTGACTCTTATTAAAAGAAAATATATTTCCGCGCTTGGAAGGCGTTCAGGAGACGAGGGGAGAGTCGTGTTTCAAGCAAGAGTCTCTCTTCTTCAGACGCGGTTGCAATGAACGAGGCACTCGCCATAATCATTTTGAGTGTCTCTGAATATTTATGGTGGTCTCTTGACAAATGGTTCTCTCTCTCTCTCTCTCTCTCTCTCTTCTCTCTTTTATTGTAATGATACGCACACTCCCTTACCTAATATTTTCCATGGTCGGTTCAGCTGAGATTATGATGCTACACTTATAATACTTCTCTCTCTCTCTCTCTCTCTCTCTCTCTCTCTCTCTCTCTCTCTCTCTCTCTCTCTCTCATGATAATTATTTGCACACTCTCTGACCTAATATTTTCCACGGTCGGTTCAGCTGAGATTAAGATGCTACACTCTGAGTAATTATCTTCGCTAGATACCATCCAGTTTCAATGAGTTCTGTTAATAATA
>NC_089794.1:23555102-23557602 GCF_040412425.1 Macrobrachium rosenbergii
CTTATTACTGGATAAGGTTTTACGAAAGAAATTTTTTGTCAGTGTATGACTATCAGACAAGAAATTATAAAGTCGTTTCGTTTATTGCAAAATAAATATGTTTCTTGGTTTATATATATATATATATATATATATATATATATATATCAATCTGAATATATTTTCATATAAACCTGCATAGGGTCATTATATATATATATATATATATATATATATATATATATATATATATATATATATATATATATATATATATATATATGTGTGTGTGTGTGTGTGTGTGTGTGTGCGTGTATTAAGTTATCAATATATGCTCATGTCAATCAGCACAGAGTTACGTTACTTGGTAATGTTCTGCTGTTTTGTATGTTAGAACAACTGCATATCCTAAATGAAATATTAAAAAAATATATACAGACATATGTCAATGTATTTTAGCATCTGCGTTTGCCTGAATACAATTTTATAAGCCTGCTGTTTATCAAGTTCCATAACAGCTGCACCCACGGCATGATACACCTATTAGTTTGTACCCAATGAAAACGAGACCTTAGTTAATTTGATACTTTCATCCCTTGCTGTGTCACAGAATTGAGTGTAAACATATCAGTTCACAGAGCCCACGTCCTCCACCCCACTTTCCAGGTTAAACATTTTTCTAATACTGGGTAATTTCTTCATCAAAGTTATTGACTGGGACGAGTAAACAGCCAGCCAATTAACTTTGCTAACTGTTTTCAGTCCAGTGAATTCTCTCAAAAGGGTCTGGAATTCTCCAGCCGCGGAGACTGCTGGGTCTTTCTGGAAAATTTCCGATTGATAAACATCCTTCTTTTCACCTTCTCTGTTGCAAAAAGATTTCATTTTATCTTTTTTTTATTACATAAGATTCGTGCAAATAGAATCATTCTCTGTGCCATTCGTTGGGTCCATAACGGAAATATTCTTTTACAATACATGCGAATTATTTCATAAATATTATATAATCATTTTTTGGTGTAAGTGCACAAGTTGTCATGTCTTTGTGATGTACATATATACATATAAGACTAAAACATCACGAATAACCTACTAATAATGGGCATGAATAAATCATTCTATAATTATTTGGCAATATTATCTCCGACAATAGTGTCTGATGCAAGTGCATAAATTGACATGTCATTTTGATGCACATACATGCATTCATACATACATACATACATACACACACACATGTAATCATTTGAACAGCGTATCCAAAATGTGAAGAAATCGAGAAGCTAAGAGGGCACTGTGGTTATTACAATTGCATACGCATCTGGTGACAAGAAAAATGGCCAGGAGACTGAGTGCACACCCCATTGCCTCTCCCACGCAATGAAGCAGCATTACAATATTTCAAAAGCAAGCGAAAGCATCGAGGGAATATTTATATTCAATCTCGTAAGTAAATCCTGGCGAGCAATTTCCTGGGGATGATGAGCGAGGCTAATGGCCCGTTCCAAACTCTAAACACGGCCGTAACAGACGTGGAAACTGGTGATAACCGTCCCCGGGCGGAGAGATGAATGAATTCGCTTCCGTCTCCATATCTCGCGAGGAATCTTCTCACGCAGGGCGAATTTCGCTTCTCCTTTGAAATCACGTCAGTCGCTGGTTGCTTTCGTTTGTAATCGCTGGATGGATGCGCTTTCCTCATGCGATGTAAATGGAGTGGAATGTATAAAATTTAGGATAAGGCCAAGCGCTGGGACCTGTGTACTGCCCTCAAATGGAAGACTGTAGCATCTGCAAAAATACAAAACTGAGAAAAACGGTAGATACTGCAGTTTTCCCTTGCCTTACTAGTGACTTTGCAGATACTGCAAATGGGACCCCCCTAAATAAAGCAATGAAGAACCATTCTGAAACTGCAGTGACTTGTGTATTGGTGTTTCACGAGCCCAATAGGTGGCATATGACAAGTTCGAAAATTCTGCAGTTTTCCATTTAAGGGCAGTGTAGGCATTCAGCGCTGAAAGGGAAATTGACAATCAAAAGGTTTGAAAGTTGTAACAGGAGGAAAACCTTTTTTGCAGTTGCACTAAGAAACAAAAGTCAGGAGAGGGTTGAGGAAAGTAAGATGGAAGAAAGAGAATATGAACGGAGGTACAGTCAAAGGAATGAAAGGGGCTGCAGCTAGGGGCCGAAGGGACGCTGCAGGGGACGTTAAGTAATGCCTACAGTGCACCGCGCAAAGTGCGCTGATGGCTATCCCCCATACGGGGTGATAGTCTCTGTACTACAAAAGTTTTTTCGGGAAAAACTGAGTAATATATTACAGATAGAAAAGAAGTACAGATGCCGATACACAAATAAATTGAAAATATTTACTCATTAAGATCAGAAATCATTCAAAAAGCTTTTTACACCTAGTGCAATTAGTATATTAAATCACTAATGATTGATGTATGTGTGTATGTGTATATATATATATATATATATATATATATATATATATATATATATATATATATAT
>NC_089794.1:23562602-23572602 GCF_040412425.1 Macrobrachium rosenbergii
AAGGGGAAATAGACTTTTTTTTTGTTTCAAGGCTTACTCAGGATCACTGAAGTATCCAGTTTCCCCTCAAGAATAAATCCCAGAGGATAAAGAGCCTTCTTGTTTCTTGTTTCCTTTCGCCCTTTCTTTGTTGTGTAACATCTGTTAAGGAGAGCCAGGTGGTCAATACGGTGCTTTTATTTTCAGAAGTTGCTGATATATATGTGATAAGTCGGTGACATGTGTGTGATAAGTTGGTGACATGTGTGTGATAAGTTGGTGACATGTGTGTGATAAGTTGGTGACATGTGTGTGATAAGTTGGTAATATGTGTGAGATAAGTTGGTGACGTGTGTGATAAGTTGGTGACGTGTGTGATAAGTTGGTGACATGTGTGTGATAAGTTGGTAACATGTGTGTGATAAGTTGGTGACATGTGTGTGATAAGTTGGTGATGTGTGTGTGTGATGAGTTGGTGACATTTGTGTGATAAGTTGGTGACATGTGTGTGATAAGTTGGTGACAGTTGGTGACATGTGTGTGATAAGTTGGTGACATGTGTGAGATAAGTTGGTGACATGTCAGAGATAAGTTTGAGGCCTGTGTGATGAGTTGCTGACATGTGTGTGATAAGTTACTGACATGTGTGAGATACGTTTGTGGCATGTTTGATAAGTTGGTGAATGTGTGAGATAAGTTCGTGACATGTGTGTGATAAGTTGGTGACATGCGTGAGATAAGTTGATGGCATGTGTGTGATAAGTTGCTGACTTGTTACTTGTACCCCAATAACTCAGTGCTGTTCGTTCAGCCCCCTTGTGCATTCAGTTATTCACGTCTGTTTTACAGCCTACCTTTTTCATGAATACATTTTCTATTTTTAGAAGTTACAAAAAGCAGGAAGGAGTGAACTTGTATGAGTCTTTTTTTGCATTATTAAAACTCCTCGCAGTAAACATGAATGATTCTTTATATTTTATTTCGATAATTTCATTCTCCATTTGTCGATCAGTGGAAATAGGCTGACATTCTGTAAGGTACAGTCTTAGTTTCTATATTTATGTAATCCAAAGTTCTTTCCCTAATGTAAATTGATGAATTTTCTTACTAAAAAACGGATGCAAGTGCAATGTGTGTGTGTATATATATATATATATATATATATATATATATATATATATATATATATATATATATGTGTGTGTGTGTGTGTGTGTGTGTGTGTGTGTGTACACCTGTATGTGCATGTCATTATAATTTCGAACTTCAAATAATCCATTAACATTAATACCTATAGAGTTATTAAATCATATGAAAAGAATTAGAATATATCTGAATATAATGCGGTTTGTGACTGACATCAGGGAACAGCATTACATTTAAAACAATTTTATAAAATCCTTGACATCGACTTTGGGAGTTAAATGAACAAGAATTTAGATATGGAAAATATGTATTAACCTTTCAGTATACATAAACCTGTGATAATACATATAACTCCCCATTATCAACGATATGCCAAGGGTTTGAGGAGACTATTTCCTGTTGCAATTGTTTTCTATAAAAAAATAAACTCTAATTTGAAAACCCAATCAAAACAATGCTTTGATGACAACCAGTGCATGAGATCATTATAGTATATCAATTATGACAGGGCAATTATACTCCCCAGGCCTGCTGTGGGAGTGGATGAGTGAATCCGCCTGTGGGAAATTAATTCTTTCAGGCACATGTTTCAAACTAAATCCTGTTCACACTCGATGCAGTTCTCCAATGAAATGTACATTTCAATTCATGTTTTTTTACATCTGACTGGTTCTGTCCGGATGGTGAGTCATTACATAGTCTCCTGTTTAATTCAACATGTTTGTCCATACTTCAAGTGATTAAATTTATCATATATTATTTTGTACTGATCAGAAAAGGTATTAATACAATTTTGTCAAAGCATTTTATGAAGGAGGAAAGGAAGTCTTCAAACTCCTTACTGAGAAGTTGATAGAAGTGTTAGGAAGAAATGGAGTTTGTATTCACGACAAGAGAACTGTCAAACAGTCGTGAATAACTAAATAAAAACATGAAGGCGCTGATAGAAGAGCACTGCGTTATTGGGGTAGAAATGACCTATCACCGACTTATCACACACATGTCACCAACTTATCTCAAACATGTCACCAACTTATCTCATCCGTCAGCAACTTGTTACCAACATGTCACCAACTTATCTCACACATCAGCAACTTATTACCAACATGTCACCAGCTTATCACAGACATGTCAGCAACTTATCACACACGTCATCAACTTATCGCAAACATATCGCAAACAGTCTGGATACAAGTCAATGACTTACTGGTAGTCCTGGCCACTGCTTTATACGATTATGCAGAGCTTGCCAAAGATTCAGCCTCCACATAAGGTCGTTGACTTGTTTTCAACATGGGTGTGATATGTATGTGATAAGTTGACGAAGTGTGTCACGACATGTTTTCATGTGGTGTGGAAACACCCTAGCAATAACAAAGACAATTTTTCTCTAAAGTCATTCCTTCTAATGGGAATCTACTCATAAGGATATACAATAATCAAGAATGTTATTTACCTAAAATCTGGGCAAATATATCTAAGAACGGCCGTTTTTGATGGCTTACACAAACACTGAATGCCTGTATCAATATTACAAAATATTAATATTTCAAGAAGCTTTATATGGTTCCAAATAGTATATTGTTTTCCACTTATCTATCTGAAACGTCAGTGTTCCCTCAGCGACATTAAATTCCATATTGCTACTCTTCATAATTCTAAATAGCTCCATTTCTTTCCATCACATTGAGTGCTTATTCTTAAATGATACACGGACGTTGAACCACATGCAAATGTGCTTGATCCTTTGCATGCACACGCCAGTTTGATAACCTATTCCTACTCTGACTGACAGCCCAGTATAAACAATCATGTTTCTAGGGCCCTCCTCTCCCCGAGTTTTATCCGTCTTTTTTATCTGCACTGGCGAATTTCCTCTTCAAAGTCATCGCTGGAACCATGTAAACCGTAAACCAATTAACTTCGCTAACTGTTTTCAGTTCAACGAATTCTCCTAAAAGGGATTACAGTCCTCCAGCCATGAAGAGAGAGAGAGAGAGAGGAGGGGGAGAAGAGAGAGGGTTCTTTCAGGAGATTTCCGATGCAAAAAGCGACGATTCTTTTCTGTTTTCCCGTTCCAGTATTTTTTTTATAGAGAGCTTACGCCTATGGAATTTTTTTCACTGTGTCGTCACATGGCTCCTTTAACTCAAAATTTAATCATCAGGACACGAGTTAGATACAGTTAGATACTCAAGTTGCATACGTATACATCCTATACATATCAAGCAAGTATGTGAATGTCCCTGGGGTTCAGCTTTCTGTTGCCATTATTACAAAAAACACTGAGTGAGTTATGAAAATTCGGCTACACAGTCAAGCACTGGGGCTCTTTCAGACATTCAGCGTTAGTGAATGGCAACTTAAGTACCTACCGGTAAAAGTACGAATGCTGGCAATATTTTACATATACTGGCAATGTTTAACAAATACTAGCAATATTTTATGAATACTGGCAATGTTTTATGGATATTGGCAATGTTTTCTGAATACTGGCAATGTTTTATGGATATTGGCAATGTTTTCTGAATACTGGCAATGTTTTACAAATACTGGCAATGTTTTATGGGTACTGGCAATGTTTCATAAATACTGGCAATGTTTACTGAATACTGGCAATGTTTTATGGATATTGGCAATGTTTTCTGAATACTGGCAATGTCTGATAAATACTGGCAATGTTTTATGAATACTGGCAATGTTTTATGAATACTGGCAATGTTTTACAAATATTGGCAATGTTTAACAAATACTATCAATGTTTTATAAATACTGGCAATGTTTTATAAGTACTGGCAATGTTTACTGAATACTGGCAATGTTTTATAGATACTGGCAATGTTTTATAAATGTTTTCTGAATACTGGTAACGTTTTTGGAATACTGACAATTTTTTTACGAATACTGACAATTTCTTTACGAATACTGGCAATGTCTGATAAATACTGGCAATGGTTTTCGAATACTGGCAATGTTTCCAAGTCCACTGCTTTATAGGTCTTCCTTAACTTCTCAGATATTGTTTGAAAATATTGATATAGTTCCAGCGCATGCGCAACAGTATAGAGGCTACGTGAATTCTTTTTTTTATAAGGCGTTACAGCTAGATAACTTTTCACCCAACTTCATAAGTTTTCCGGGTGCAGTTCGCTAATGCTTATGGATTCCGCCCAGTTCCCATAATACTTTTCGGAGTTCCTACATAGTTTTACAAAGTAAGTTTTTAGGAATTTTAAGAATTTTAGGAATTCTTATTTCTGGTCGACGTTTAGAACTGAGGGAAAGGAATGTTTGGCATCTGTCATAAGAATTTTAATTTTCTTTAAAAGAAAACTATTGTGCCGGGTTGGTTTGTCCGTCCGCACTTTTTTCTGTCCGCACTTTTTTCTGTCCGCACTTTTTTCTGTCCGCACTTTTTTCTATCCGCACTTTTTCCTGTCCGCCTTCAGTTTTTAAAAATTAATGAGGCTAGAGGGCTGCAAATTGCAGCCCTCTAGCCCCGTAGTTTTTTTTATTTTATTTAAGGTTAAAGTAAGCCATAATCGTGCTTCTGGCAACTATATAGGATAGTCCACCAGCGGGCCGTGGTTAAAGTTTCATGGCCCGCGGCTCATGCATCATTATACCGAGACCACCGAAAGATGGATCTATTTTCGGTGGCCTTGATTATACGCTGTACAAACAACTCGATTGCGCCGAAGAAACTTCGGCGCATTTTTTACTTGTTGTTTATGCGGAAGCAAGAAAGTCTCAAAAGATGAATTTTAATCGGCGAAATCTTTGAACTTTTAGACGATATATTTTAAAGAAAAACACTTGTAATTTTCGCTTTTCTTTAGATTTTTGTCAGAAATCTTCTTCTCCAAGTTTTCACGTGTCGGTTGGGCGGCTCGCAACGGCATCTCTGGTGGGTGCGTGTGGGAAATCCGCCGGACCGGAAACCGTTGGCGAATTTGTGGGAAATTCGCCGAACCGGAAACTGTTGGCGAATTTGTGGGAAATTCGCCGAACCGGAAACTGTTGGCGAATTAGTGGGGAAATTCGCCGAACCGGAAACTGTTGACGAATTGTGGGAAATTCGCCGAACCGGAAACTGTTGACGAATTTGTGGGAAATTCGCCGAACCGGAAACTGTTGGCGAATTAGTGGGCAAACTCGCCGAACCGGAAACTGTTGGGAAATTCGCCGAACCGGAAACTGTTGGCGAATGTGCGGGGAAATTCGCCGAACCGGAAACTGTTGGCGAATTTGTGGGGAAACTCGCCGAACCGGAAACTGTTGGCGAATTTGTGGGAAATTCGCCGAACCGGAAACTGTTGGCGAATTTATGGGAAATTCGCCAAACGGAAACAGTTGGCGAATTTGCGGAAAATTCGCCGAACTGGAAGCTGTTGGCGAATTTATTTGGTTTTTGCGGTTTACCGGCGCTGCAACGCTGCTTGCTGCGACGCGGAGAGGAAATCAATAGAGCGAAAAACAATAAAGGAATTTCGAATGGGAAAGAAAGAGGCTCTCTGGAAATATGAATGTTTGTGTTTTTCTTTGGCAAACGAGAGTTGAAAAGCTGTTTTTTATGAATACGTGAAACCCTGCTCATTCAGAGGATATGAATAAACATATTGTCTGAGAGTCGTGGGATAAGCTACAATTGCGTCGTACAGAAATATATCTTTTAGAGAGGACCGAAGGAGCAAAAATACGCTGATATGTTTTTTTGTGTCTTGTTTTTTTATAATGAGTGCATTGGCGTGGGTAGTTTGATACAGGACCGTGCTACCGAAAAAGCGTTCAAATACTCATTTGGTGGAATTTTTCTTTTCATAAGTATATGTATATATATATATATATATATATATATATATATATATATATATATATATATATATATATATATATATATATATATATATATATACATATATATATATATATATATATATATATATATATATATATATATATATATATATATATAATATATATAATATATTTATATATACATATATATATATATATATATATATATATATATATACATATAAATAATATATATAATATATATTTATATATATATATATATATATATATATATATATATATATATATAAGATGCTACAATCATATTTTCCGAAAAATTAGCATCAATTAAATATAATTAGCATTATGGCAGCTCATTAAAAGGCCTGAATCGATGCACTTATTAAAAAAATTATGTATGACAGAAAGGCAAATTTTATCCTTTATGTTTGCCTAAAGACACATTTTAGTATGCGGCATAAACAGCTTATCTCATGTTTATTTAAGTCTATTGCGTTTACTGGTTCGTGTATTTATCAAAAATGTTTTTTATAGAAGAGCTTTTTTTTTACTGAAAGTAAAAATAAAGCATAAACATTTATATTCCCAGAAGTCCCTTTTTGTTGTTTTTTTTTTTGCGCTATTGATTTCCTCTCAAACAAGTAAATAATGCGCCGCAGTTTCTTCGGCGCAATCGAGTTTTCTGTACAGCCGCTACAGCGTATAATCAACGCCACCGAAAACAGATCTATCTTTCGGTGGTCTCGGTATAATGCTGTATGATCAGCGGCCCGTGAAACTTTAACCACGGCACGGTGGTGGCCTATCCTATATCGTTGCCAGAACAGAAGCACGATTATGGCTAACTTTATAACCTTAAATAAAATTTAAAAAAAACTACTGAGGGTAGAGGGCTGCAATTTGCTGTTTGATGATCGGAGGATGGATGATTAACATACCAATTTCCAGCCCTCTAGCCTCAGTAGTTTTAAGATCTGAGGGCGGACAGAAAACGTGGGACAGAAAAAAGTGCGGACAGAATAAAGTGCGGACGGACAGACAAAGCTGGAACAATAGTTTTCTTTTACAGAATATTAAAACCAGCACGCAGCATTGCAGCGCTGTTATATCGCAAAACCAATGAAATTCGCCAACAGTTTCCAGTTCGGCGAATTTCCCCACGCTCACCCGAGAGGCATTGCACAACTCGCTGAACCAAAGCGTGGAAACTTCTAGAAGAATATTTCTGACAACAAAAAAAAGGGAGATTTTTTTTTTTTTTTCATTTCCATGTTTTGGGACTGATTTTTAGTTTTCTGAAAAGGAAACTATTGCGCCGGCTTTGTCTGTCCGTCCGCACTTTTCTCTGTCCGCCCTCAGAGCTTAAAAGCTACTGAGGCTAGCGGGCTGCAAATTGGTATGTTGATTATCCACCCTCCAATCATCAAACGCACCAAATTGCAGCTCTCTAGTCTCAGCAATTTTTATTTCTTTTTATTTTATTTTATTTAAGGTTAAATCTAGCCATAATCGTGCTTCTGGCAACGATATAGGATATCCCACCACCGGCCCATGGTTAAAGTTTCACGGGGCGCGGCTCATACAGCACTATACCGAGACCACCGAAAGATAGATCTATTTTCGGTGGCCTTGATTATGCGATGCACATACTTGTTATCTATCTATCTATCCATGTTCAAGGAACGAAACTGACGAGAGGCAGACCGAGATTGAAACTTCTGCTATTCATGTTTTCCATTACCTGCGTTTTCGTTTGCAAAATGTAACGGAACAAGTAAAAAATGCGTCGACGTTTCTTCGGCGCAATCGAGTTTTCTGTACAGCCGCTACAGCGTATAATCCAGGCCACCGAAAACAGATCTATCTTTCGGTGGTCTCGGTATAATGCTGTATGAGCCACGACCCATGAAACTTTAATCACGGCCCGGTGGCGGCCTATCCTATATCGTTGCAAGAAGCACGATTAGGGCTAACTTAAACCTTAAATAAAATAAAAACTACTGAGGCTAGGGGGCTGCAATATGGTATGTTTGATGACTGGAGGGTGGATGATCAACATACCAATTTGCAGCCCTCTAACCTCAGTAGTTTTCAAGATCTAAGGGCGGGCAGAAAACGTGTGGGCAGAATAAAGCGCGGACGGACAGACAAAGCGGGTGTAACAGTCTGCCGGCACAATAGTTTTCTTTTACAGAAAATTAAAAATTAACGTTTTTTTAAGCTTATTTCATATCACGTCATAGAGTTGACTTAATGGCCTCCCAAGCATAGTTATAGTCAATGTTTTAACATTCTGTCAGGACATTTTAACCACTGATGCCCCGGAGTTTTTAAACTATTGGGAAAAACTTTGCGAATTAATTTTATCGCCAAATGTACGAACCATTTGCGATTGCTTGTTTTGGGCAAGTTTGAGTTCATCGAACTTACCCATTATACCGAACAATCGTATAAGCTACAATGGGAAACCAGTGTTTTTGCGTTTGAGTGTGTGTGTGTGTGTGTAGGGGTATGCGTGTATGCATACATATATACATAAACAAAGAATGTAATGATGACATTACGCCTATTGTGAAGTACACAAGATAATTTCATTGCATGGCAAATTGGAAAGCGGAAAAACTGATCAAATCGGAAAAAACTGCAGGATACGAGAGAGAGAGAGAGAGAGAGAGAGAGAGAGAGAGAGAGAGAGAGAGAGAGAGAGAGAACAGGAAAAACTGACCAGTTTACGAGAACGCAGAAGCATTAGATGCAATGCAGAATACGACAGTGAGAGAGAGAGAGAGAGAGAGAGAGAGAGAGAGAGAGAGAGAGAGAGAGAGAGAGAGAGAGAGAGAGAAACTGACCAGTTTACGAGAATGCAGAAGCATTAGATGTAATGCAGAAGAGAGAGAGAGAGAGAGAGAGAGAGAGAGAGAGAGAGAGAGAGAGAGAGAGAGAGAGAGAGAGAGGTGAAACAAGTAATAAGTTAGAAAAGTCTTAACGCTTCATCATAAAAATTCCAACAATGAAATTATGTTCAGAACAAAAATTATTCGTAATTAACGAAAAATCTGACGAGCGGGATAATTGCTGCTTGAGAATAATAGCCAGAGGGAAAACAGATAATGATAAGAAAAGAAGAAAAGAAACGATTGCCAATAAAAAGTTATATAATTATATAAACACGTGGAAATAAATTTTGACTTATCTTTGTATAAGGGGGAGAAAAATTAAATTTTGGTGTGAGGGGAATAGAATACTCAGAGTGAACAGCCTGGTAAACAGAGAGAAGTAAATAATGAGTAAACGTCAAGAATGAGAGGAAGAAAGACGAAAAATAATGAGACATAAGGGGCATTTAATTACTAGGATGGAAAACGTAAACAGCTGATTTTGACGTAAGGAATCCAAACAGCTGATTTTGACGTAAGGAATCCAAACAGCTGATTTTGACATAGGGAACACAAACAGCTGATTTTGACATTGGGGCTTTAACATCTGATTTTGACATAAGGAACACAAACAGCTGATTTTGACATAAGAGACATGCGTGGTAAATCTCAGAGGCATTTCAAAACATTGCAGTTAAGGGATTATGAAGAGATTAATTAAAAGGGCAATCTCATTTGATATCAGGTTTTCTGCAGTAAAAGCGTATTCACATCGAGGTTAATACCTGTCGTTAACAAATGCTTGTGAATTAAAACCAGGATACAGATTATTCATAATCAGCACCTATATGGCTTTAGATGCAAAGAGAGTATATACAGTTTTTAGTTTTCTGAAAAGAAAACTATTGTGCCTGCTTTGTCTGTCCGTCCGCACTTTATTCTGTCCGCACTTTTTCTGTCCGCCCTCAGATTTTAAAAAGTACTGAGGCTAGGGCGCTGCAAATCGGTATGTTGATCTTCCACCCTCCAATCATCAAACATACCATATTGCAGCCCTCTAGCCTCTGTATTTTTTTTATTTCATCTAAGGTTAAAGTTAGCCATAATTGTGCGTCTGGCAACGATATAGGCCAGGCCACCACCGGGCAGTAGTTAAAGTTTCATGGGAGGCGGCTCATACA
>NC_089794.1:23577602-23590102 GCF_040412425.1 Macrobrachium rosenbergii
ATCTAAGGAAAAAAAAATCGCTAATAAACATCATATGATTACATTTATTTGATGTTATATATTTTTTTACAGCTCTGTAACTCGGAAGACACAGAGAGAGAGAGAGAGAGAGAGAGAGAGAGAGAGAGGAAAACTGTGTTCATATTAAATATGTAAGGATCACAGCCCCAAATAAGAGGGGCGGTTATTTGCCATAACGTTTTCCGTCAATTAATGATAGCACCTATATAACTTATTCTGTCTCCCTTGCACGAGAAAATAATACTAACATAATCAATCATTTCTCCACATTGAAATAGCCTCGTAAGCCGAAAGAAAGGTGGGTGAAAGTACCATAAACCGGTGAACAAAAAGAAAAAAAATTCTCATCGACATGGTATCATGACAATATCTACATAAATTACCTCTTAATATTCTCTAATAGCTGGATAGCCAGCCTGGCGCGCCCCTGGTGAATGCCGGCCCTCTGAAGCGGCCTTCACACGCGATTGTTAGCTTAAATAAGCGATATAAATGTGTACGGTAGAGAAAGGATTTATTTTGGGAAAATTGCTGTTTCTATTCTACATACATATCTGTGATGCGCTGCCGCTCGCCCCAGCCTTTCAAGGCCTGTGGAAAGTTTGCTTCAACATTTTTAGTTTTCTGTAAAAGAAAACTATTGTGCCGGCTTTGTCTGTCCGTCCGCACTTTTTCTGACCGCATGTTTTCTCTCCGCCCTCAGATCATAAAAACTGCTGAGGCTAGAGGCCTGTAATTTGGCGAATTGATCATCCACCCTCCAATCATCAAACATACCAAATTGCAGCCCTCTAGCTTCAATAGTTTTTATTTTATTTAAGGTTAAAGTTACCCATAATCATGCTTCTGACAACGATATAGGACAGGCCACCACCGAGCCGTCGTTAAAGTTTCGTGGGCCGCGGCTCATACAGCATTATACCGAGACCACCGAAAGATAGTTCTATTTACGGTGGCCTTGATTATACGCTGTAGCGGCTGTACAGAAAACTCGACTGAGCTGAAGCATTTTTTATTTGTTATTTGTTTGTGCGAGGAGTGGGTAACGGGCTTATGCAAAGCACATGTTATTTATCTTTTCAGAAGAGCTAAATAATCATGCAAACATTACGGCTGTGTTGGTAATACAGAACGCTGCAGTGCTGACCAAGATAAGTGAGGTATTTTTCCTTTTTCCAAATTATAAATTCACAGAGCACCTTATGTCTATTCATGTACCAGTCTTCAGTAAGACCAAACGCCCCTTAGGTGGAATAGTGCCGTCAGTCCACCTCACGTGGTACACTGTAGGCATTGCTGGAGGGTGTTTTCAGCGTACCCACTATTCAGCCTTTTGCTTTACCTCCATTCCTACTTTCTTTCATCAGTTTTGCTGTCCAACCTCTCCAACTCCTTCCACCTTTAGATCCTTGTACTTCATCTCATTTACTTTATGGATCTCTTTACCTTGCTGTCCAACCACTCAAACTCCCTCTTTTCAATGTCCTGGACGCTTGACAGCATAAATTTTCACAAATTAAATGTGTGTATATATAACATATATATACAAGTATTTCTTTTAAATCATAATCTTATGCGTGTATATATATATATATATATATATATATATATATATATTATATATATGAAGATTATGACTTAAAAGAAATACTTATAAACAAACCGCAAGTCCAAATAAAACAAATTAAGATTAAAAGAAAAAATTTAAGCCATCACACAGTAAGTTTCAGTGTTACATTGAGCTCATTAGAAAATACTTTCGTACCGTTGCTGCTAAATTTTGAAATATTAGTTCCCTCTAATTGTCACGCTGCTGTTATGACAAACCGGCCGGAACGCTAATGGCTTTTTCAAATTATCCATTACCTATCGATGAAAAAAGGAATCAATTGAGCTAATTTAACGGCGCGATTTTCAAGTGATGCGTTGTTCAGACTGTATGACAGAAAGGAACTGGAGATTATATATATATATATATATATATATATATATATATATATATATATATATATATGTATGTATGTATGTATGTATGTATGTATGTATGTATGTATGTATGTATGTATGTATGTATGTATGTATCTTATATACATATATGCATATATATATATATATATATATATATATATATATATATATATATATATATATATATATATATGAACTCAGCTTTTGATGTAAAATGAAATGACAGATATGTTTACTATTATATTATTGTATTTTGAAGAAAGATGTTGCATATATACATATATATACATGCATACACACATATATATACAATACACACACACACATATATATATATATATATATATATATATATATATATATATATATATATATATATATATATATATATATATATATATACATACATGAACTCAGCTTTTGATGTAAAAGAAATGACAGATATATTTACTATTATATTACTGTATTTTCAAGAACAAGAAGTTGCATGAAAAAAAGATGCCATTCCTTTGTGATATGATGTTATCTTTATTATTCACATCTTCTGGGATCCTTGCAAAGAGGCATAAATCATCCGAGAACGAGATGTCCTGCTTTTTACACATAAAGTAACATTCTGTTATCAAATTTAATACTAATCAGCTTGATGAGATTTTAATTTTGGCTACAACTAAAATGTGTTAAATTGTCTGCCCAGTGCAGTTGTGGAATCATCTGACTTCCAAATGTTTAAGCGTGGAACCATTTCCTTCCTTCTCTCTGCTGAAGCTGCTGACGTCTGCTGAATTCAGCAATATATGTTTTATTTTCTGTAACCTCTTATTTATTTATTTATTTATTTATTTATTTATTTATTTATTTATTTATTTATTTATTTATTTATTTATTTATTTATTTATTTATCACTTTTTCTGTAACTCTGTAAAAAGCAAAATAACTTCTGCTCTCTGCTGGCCTCTCCTGAATTCAGCTAAATCTGTTTTATTTTCTGTACCCTCTTATTTACCTATCTATTTATTTATCTGTTTGTCTATTTATTTATTTATCACTTTTTCTATAACTTTGTAAAGAGCAAAATCATTCCTGCTCTCTGCTGACGTCTCCTGAATTCAGCTAAATCTGCTTTAGTTTCTATACCCTCTAATTTATTTATTTATTTATTTATTTATTTATTTATTAATCAATTTTTTCTGTAACTTTGTACAGAGCAAAATCATTTCTGTTCCCTGTTGACGTCTGCTGAATTCAGCTAATTCTGTTTAAATTTCTATATCCTCTTATTCGTTTATTTATTTATTTATCTGTCTATTTATCTATTTATCACTTTTTCCATAACTTTGTAAAGAGCAAATTCATTCCTGTTCTCTGCTGGTGCTGCTCACGTCTCCTGAATTTCAGGGTAAAGGTTTTGTTTTCTATCTCTTCGTATTCAGTCATTCGTCACCTTTTATTGTAACTTTTCTCTCTCTCTCTCTCTCTCTCTCTCTCTCTCTCTCTCTCTCTCTCTCTCTCTCTCTCTCTCTCTCTCTGTAGGCTGATTTCCCCTTGGGGCCCTCTTGGGCTTATAGTCTGTTGACTCTGTCCATAAGGGTTTTCAGCTGAAGATTTATTGAGAGAACGAAAAGAGAGAGACAAGTTAAAGGAAAAGGTGATAAATAAATAAACACGAATGAATGGTAACTAAAACCACAACACTTGATTTCAGGGGAGGCCAGGAGCAGAGAGCCGGAATGAACTTCCTCCGTATGAAGTTATGTACAAAATGTGGTAAATAAATACATATGAGGAAATACAAAATAAAACTGATACGCCTGAATTCAGGAGACGTCAGCAGCAGCAGCAGAAGCAGAGAGCAGGAATGAATTAGCTCCTCGCTTAAACATTTGGAGATCAGAAGATTCCACGACTGCACTGGGCAGACTATTTAGCATATTTTGGTTGTAGCCAAGATTAAACTCGCAGTAAACTGAGAGACAATTTTATGGGGAAGGGTGACGAAGGAATAAATATGAGGGAACGGAAAATAACAAGTCAAAAAGGCGTCCGAAGTTTCTTCGGCGCAATCGAGTTTTCTGTACAGACGCTACAGCGTATAATCAAGGCCACCGAAAATAGATGTATCTTTCGGTGGTCTCGGTCTAATGCTGTATAAGGTGCGACCCGTGAAACTTTAAACAAGGACCGGTGGTGGCCTATGCTATATCGTTGCCAGAAGCACGATTATGGCTAAATTTAAACTTAAATAAAATCAAAGCTACTAAGGCTAGAGAGATGCAATTTGGTATGTTTGATGATTGGAGGGTGGAAGATCAACATACCAATTTGCAGCACCCTAGCCTCGGTAGTTTTTAAGATCTGAGGGCGGACAGAAAAAGTACGGACAGAATAAAGTGAGACGCCTGAGGAGAAATCAGCAGGAGCAATAGCAGAGGAAAGAGCGAATTTGCAGAGAAGGAAGTCGCTCCTTACGAAACAAATTCTGGACACGTCAAGTCAATAGGTTCCTGGTTCCTGGTTCCTGAACGCTCACTCCTCAAACACAGTTGCGGGCACACTACACTATTCGCGTGAGATGCAGTGTTTTTTTTTATAACTTGATACAGTTTTTCCTTTATACCATTTCATACTGTTTATTGCATTTTTTTAAACTGAATTCCCTTGTGTTTTTACGATTTTAAACGTCTTTAGCTTTACTTTATTTATTAATGCATCAAACTGTTTTTTGTAATCCTTGACCATCACTTTTTTCTACAGGGTACAATAAGAAACCCCAAAAGTCTGTACCCTTTATCTTTCATACTGTTCATTACAATTTCTTTAATTGAATTCCCTTGTTTTTAACAATTTTAAACGTCTTTAGCTTTACTTTATTTAACAGGGCATCAAACTGTTTATTGCAATCCTTGACCATCACTTTTTTCTACAGGATACAATAAGAAACCCCAAAAGTTTGTAGCTTTTGTCTGTCATACTGTTTATTACATTTTTTAACTGAACTCCCTTGTTTTTAACAATTTTTAAACGTCTTTAGATTCGCTTGATTTATTAATACATCAAACTGTTTATTGTAATCCTTGACCATCACCCTTTTTCTACAGGGTACAACAAGAAACCCCAGAAAGTTAAAGATATTTCTAAAATAATTATTACCAAGTGTCGTCAATAAATTTCTACTGGGGACCTGTGTAGTCTTCTCTGGCAACTCGAATAAATCATTGGGTCACTTTTGTGGGTTTTCATGACGGAGTCCCCTCAGGGCGTTCATCCTTCCCTGCCACGCCATCCTATTCAGCCATTATGGGACTTTGCAGGATAATATATAAACACGAGATTAGGGCTGTTCTTGGTCGTGGGGGGAGCAATTTTTTTTCCTGGATCATGTTGGGAATTTCATTTACCTTCATATTATGTACGCGTTGCGTTATTTATTTTTTTCTACCTGGCAGGAATATTATATTATTTTTCGTTCGTGATATTTATCGCTTACGCTTCCGAGGGAGTCTTTTGCAACTGAATAAAACGAGTAAAACATGCGCCGAAGTTTCTTTGGCGCAGTCGAGTCTTCCGTGCAGCGTATAATTAAGGCCACTGAAAATAGTTCTGTCTGCTGGTGGTCTCGGTATAATGCTGTATGAGCCGCGGCCCATGAAACTTTAACCACGCTACGGTGGTGGCCTGCCTTATATCGTTGCCAGACGCATGGTTATGGCTAACTTTAACCTTAGATAATACAAACACTAATGAGGCTAGAGGGCTGCAATTTGGTGTGTTTGATGATTGGAGGCTGGATGATCAACAAACTAATTTGAAGCCCTCTAGCCTCTGTAGTTTTTAAGATCTGAGGGCGGACAGTAAAAGTGCGGACAGAAAAAAGTGCAGACAGAAAAAGTGCAGACAGAAAAAAGTATGGGCAGAATAAAGTGCGGACAGAAAAAGTACAGGCAGAAAAAAATACGGACAGAAAAAAGTTCGGAAAGATAAATGTGCAGACAGAAAAAAGTACGGGCAGAATAAAGTGCGGACAGAAAAGGTACAGACAGAAATAAATACGGACAGAAAAAGTGCGGACAGAAAAAAGCGCAGACAGAATAAAGTGCGGACGGACAGACAAAGCCGGCGCAATAGTATTCTTTTACAGAACATTAAAAGATAAAATAAAATCGTTGAACTTCCCCTGAAGGTCGCGTGACGAACCTTCTCCAGTTGGGGGAATAATGTTTACCCCCGACAAAAGTCTTATCGCCTATTACAGATTTTTACAGTAGAATCTGTAGGGAGATTATGACATATTAGTCTCCCTCCTGTAATTCGTTATTTTTGCATCATTTCTTCTATATTTAAACCTTGAATCTTTCTGTATATAAACCTTAAATCTTCAGATTTGAAATCGTCTGCCTCATGAGGTGACCTTCCCTTGAAATCTCTTATTTATATATTCCGTTTCTTGAGGTTTTTTTCCCTTAACCTGCTAATCAGAACTTTGATAATGTTCCATAAATAGCTTATGAATAATATTATCCTTTCCTTAGGCTGGGTGGTTCTGTAATATCCTGATAATGCTATCCGTAATATCCTGAGCATTCTAAAACGGGTGACATCTTCAATAACACTCGTAAACACGCGTACACTAATCCACATAAACACATATATTAGGCTATGAGATTGACAAACTTTATTAATGGGAAAAATATAAAATATTTGTTTGTAAATGGCAATATATATATATATATATATATATATATATATATATATATATATATATATATATATATATATATATATATATATATATATATATATATATATATATATAAAATATATATATAAATATATATATATATATATATATATATATATATATATATATATATATATATATATATATATATCTATATATATATCTATATATATATCTATATATATATATATATATATATATATATATATATATATATATATATATTTTACAGTATATACAGTATATATATATGTATATATATAAATAAATATATATATACATATACATATATATATGTGTATATATATACACACATTTGTTTTTAATACTCTAGCTTAAAAACAAATACACTAATTCACACAGGTAAATATATTAGCCTCTAAAATTCACAAAATCTTTCCATTGGAGAGAAATAGAAAATATTTATCATACACAACCAACGAAAGCAAATATTCCACCGACTAAACCGAAAGTTGTGTTACACAGAACGCCATGAAACTGAAGGTTATCATGAAAAATGAAAAATACAAAATATAAAATAAATATCAAAACCATTTCACTGTAACAGAAAATTCAGTCAGTGCTTTTTCATGCGAAAAAAATATACGATTTTTTTTCAATGAATAACATTTCAGTTATTAATTTGCACTGAAATGAATTCAGGCGTAGCCAATTAGCGGTGTTTAGTTCATGGAAGAATATATAAATATAAATATAAATATATATATATATATATATATATATATATATATATATATATATATATACATATATATATATATATATAAATAATGTATATACATATAATATATATATATGCATATATACTTATATATATACATATATAAACATATATTATATATATATATATATATATATATATATATATATATATATATATATATATATATATATATATATATATATATATATATATATATATCTAAATATATAAATGAATATACGATATATATAAATATATATAATAATTATATATATATATACATATATATATATATATATATATATATATACTGTATATATAAACCCACAACCATATATATATTCCAGGGTCTGAATCATTCCTGACAAGTACTAGACACGCAGGAATCATCAACGTATGACCTTGACCTCTAAACTGTACTGCGAAAATCGATTTTGTTATAGTTACCTTGAATACCATCTATAAAAAGAGTGAAAAAAATATCATGAGAAAAATAAAATAAAATAAAAATTTCTGTTAGAGAGAAAAAAAACTTTGCATACAAAAAAAATTGAAATTTTCGCGAACGGGTAAAAAAATATTATTCTTCAGCGCAGAGTACCTTTATATCCTGTTAATAAATTATCCAGTATAGTGTCATAAAAGCTGAATAGGATGGCGTGGCAGGGAAGGATAAATTCGCCGAACAGATTTCATCACGACAACGTTGGTGTAAACTGATGATTTATGGACGGGCAAAATTGAATGAATGAGTTTGTGTGTATATATATATATATATATATATATATATATATATATATATATATATATATATATATATTTATATATATACATACATATATATGTATAATATATATATATATATATATATATATATATATATATATATATATATAGGCTATATATAAATATGCATATATATACATATATATATATATATACATCTCTATATATATATATATATATATATATATATATATATATATATATATATATATATATATAATTATATATATATATATATATATATATATATATATATATATATATATATATATATATATATATATTTATATATATATATAAATATATATATATATATATATATATAAACTTAGCAAATTGCAGCCCTCTAACCCCAGTAGTTTTTTTATTTTATTCAAGTTTAAAGTTAGCCATAATCGTGCATCTAGCAACGACATAGGCCAGGCCACCACCGGCTCGTGGTTAAAGTTTCATGGGCCGCGGTTCATACAGCATTGTACCGAGACCACCGAAAGATAGATCTGTTTTCGGTGGCCTTGATTATACGATGTAGACAAAACTCGATGGAGCCGAAGAAACTTCGGCGCATTTTTTACTTTTGTTTTTATTTTAATTCCCCAGTGCTTATTTCATTCCAAAACTTTTCTGACCTGTCGTTTAATTACTTTCCTCTTCCTTCAAAACTCTTTTTATTTTGCGCTGCTAAGGAGAAGTTTCCCCGCTGGCTCACTCACTCACTTATTTCTTGGGAAACCTCCCGGGCAGAAATCTTATCTCCCTCCCCTCCCCCCAACCCAAAAATAAAGTTTTTTGTTTTCTTTCATTCGAAAATACCCAACGGAATGTTTTGTGTGAGAGTTGCATAGAGATCTTTGACTTGGTCATTTTTAGCTTTCTGTTAAAGAAATTATTGTGCCGGCTTTGTCTGTCCGTCCGCACGTTATGCTGTCCGCACTTTTTCTGTTCGCCCTCACATCTTAAAAACTACTGAGGCTAGAGGGCTGCAAATTGACATGTTGATCATCCACCCTCCAATCATCAAACATATCAAATTGCAGCCCTCTAGCCTCAGTAGATTTTATTTTATTTAAGGCTAAAATTAGCCACAATCGTGCTTCTGGAAACGATACAGAATAGGCCACCACCGACCCGTGGGTAAAGTTTCATGGGCCGCGGTTCATGCATCAATATGCCTAGACCACCGAAAGATAGATGTACTTTCGATGGCGGCTGTACAGAAAACTCAATTGCGCCGAAGTCTTTTTTAACTTGCAAAATTGTTACTGAATTGGGTTCAAATGCCATGGCTTTACTTTTGGTGCATGAAATTTAAGGTTTGGTGGCTTAAAAATCTTAAAAATTATTAACTTTGTTATTCAAAGTTATTAAAATTTGTTTAAACTGCTTTCCAATACTAAAAGTGAGATAGTTACTGATTTG
Source organism: Macrobrachium rosenbergii (assembly GCF_040412425.1). Classification (NCBI taxonomy): domain Eukaryota; kingdom Metazoa; phylum Arthropoda; class Malacostraca; order Decapoda; family Palaemonidae; genus Macrobrachium; species Macrobrachium rosenbergii. Next base: position 23,587,259 of record NC_089794.1, read on the forward strand.
GGATCAGATACATACTTACAGTACATACATACATACATACATACATACATACATACATACATATATATATATATATATATATATATATCAGTGTAACATTAATTACAAGTGTTTGTAATGATTACAAAATGCAAGTAATAACCAGCTATATACAATCTACTGACCGTCATAAACCAACGGATACAACCAAAATGAAATACCTTGCACCCCCTACCGAGGGAAGACACTAATTTATGACTGATTGACTTGCAAATCACATCAAATATTCGTAGGAATTGTGAAGCAAATTCCTGTATGTATATATATTATTCACTCAGTCTTCCATCACGAATCTTTGTCTGTGTCTATAGTCACTGTATTTAATGGCTTGCTGATTCTAATCTTAGGTTTATGTAATTTAACATATATATATCATATTATATTATATTATTTATTTGGTACATTACCATTACTATGATATGACATGCAAATACAATTATCTTAGAATTAGTATTGTAAATGGGTTGCTAATTCTAATCTTAGTTTTACATTATATTATATTATATTATATTATATTATATTATATTATATTATATTATATTATATTATATTATATTATATTATATTATATTATATAGTTTATTTGGTACATTACCTTTACCATGATATGACATGCAAATACAATTATCTCAGAATCTGCGATGCAGCATCTGAAATACATTTTGTAATTTTGTATCTTATGTAATTATATTACAATATATTATTTATTTGGTATATCATCATTGCTATGACATGATATGCAAGTCAAATTTTCTCAGAACCTGTGTCGTGAAATCTAAGATAGTTACTATTTGTAGAGGAAATAGAATATAGAAATTTCTACATTTTCTCAAAATTGTCCGAGAAGATTCGTCACATATCAACATGACAATAATCGTTGGAAAAATGTCTCATAAACGTAACCTGAACGTAAACAAGTTTGAAAACTATTTTTGCATCATCCCAGAACATTTATCATTTACAGTTCAAAGTGGTGACGCCACTGACGCGAGGAATAACATACAGTTAGAAATCTAATTTATGCAAGCCTGAAACATATGCCTCTACTGGTCATGAGTCACATCGAGGCCCGACAACTAGCGGATTATTATTATTATTATTATTATTATTATTATTATTATTATTATTATTATTATTATTATTATTATGAATTGTAAAAATCTCATATCAGCATAGGTCGCTAAAATAGTGACGAAATCCACAATGGTGTAAATGTAAATATGTATTAGAAATATATACAAACCTTTGTATATATATTTCTAATATATATTTACATTTACATCATTATGTATTATTTATTATTATTATTTTTACTATTATTATTTTTTTATTGTTGTTATTATTCAGGAGATAAACCATTAACTGAAGAGAGAGAAAGAGAGAGAGAGAGGGGTAAACATTTCGAGCATAAATTAAGCGTCTACAAATACCAATAACTGGAGAGAGAGAGAGAGAGAGAGAGAGAGAGAGAGAGAGAGAGAGAGAGAGAGAGAGAGAGAAATATATATAAAGTCATACATTTATTCGTGTATAAATTAGACGTTTAAAAATACCAATAACTGGAGAGAGAGAGAGAGAGAGAGAGAGAGAGAGAGAGAGAGAGAGAGAGAGAGAGAATATGTACATTGGTGTTCACATTTACTTCGTGCATAAATTAAGCGTCTAAAAATGCCATTAACTGGAGAGAGAGAGAGAGAGAGAGAGAGAGAGAGAGAGAGAGAGAGAGAGAGAGAGAGAGAGAGAATGTACATTGGTATTCACATTTACTTCGCGCACAAATTAAGCGTCTAAAAATACCATTAACTGGGAGAGAGAGAGAGAGAGAGAGAGAGAGAGAGAGAGAGAGAGAGAGAGAGAGAGAGAGAGAGAGAGAGAGAGAGAATATATATATAAAGTGATACACCATTGTGGATTTCTTTATCATTATTCGTGCATAAATTAGACGTCTAAAAATACCAATAACTGGAGAGAGAGAGAGAGAGAGAGAGAGAGAGAGAGAGAGAGAGAGAGAGAGAGAGAGAGAGAGAGAGAGAGAGAGAGAGAGAGGCTGAAACTGGGAACGAGAAACAATAAAAGGCAAAGGAACTTGTACCAGAATAAGAGAAAATATTTACACACTGCCACAAACAATAAGTCACTGGAATTGCTGAATGAAATAGAAATGAGTGAGAGAAATGAAAAGATAAATTAGAAAGAGGGAAATGAGAGAAAAATGGAAGAAAATTATATGGGAGAAGAAATGATGGTGAAAAACAAAGGAAAATAAACAGTCACCATAAAGAACGAAAAGAATGACATTGATTGTGAGAACCACTGATAAAATAACATTTACTCTCCGCCTTTGTGAATTTGGGGAAACCAGGCGATAAAATACGAAACGGGAAGACCAAAAGTAAATAAATTTTGCCGGAGAGACACAAGAACGAAGCAGATTCGAGGAATACATTGAGAAATGAAGGAATCGAGAGAGGAAAGCAGAAATGAGACTAATGGAAGAGGGGAGGAGGACGAAGCAGTTTACCATACTTTTATGTCACTATATACTTCCCTATAATCGTTACTGGCCATTACTGGACTAAAATAGTTCAACTTGCGTTTTGATCATTCATTTATAGTTTGTCTATTTATTTATAGGTTTATTAACTTTTTTCTTTTTTTCTTTTCTGATTACTGATCACTCATTTCTGTTTTACTTGCATTTTTATCTGTTTATTTATCAATTTGTTAATTTATTTTTTGCCTTTTGTAAAAATTGCCCTTTCTGTATTTCCTGTTGCCCTCTGTGGCTGCTTTCGAATGAACGCC
>NC_089794.1:23595102-23602602 GCF_040412425.1 Macrobrachium rosenbergii
ATATGAACACCATATTCTTTGGAAGCTTGAATTCAAGTCAGTGGCCCCTGTGGGCTTGTTCCATATGGAAGAAAGATTTATCTTCTAAATAATAATAATAATAATAATAATAATAATAATAATAATAATAATAATAATAATAATAATAATAATTCATAAAAATCTAATAATAGCATGAGTCATTACAATGGTGAAGAAATCTACAATGGGGTACGTATAAATATATATTTTAAATATACTGTATATTTACACATACCCAACTGTGGAATTTTTTATTTTTTATTGTATGTAATGATAGCGATCACACTTCTTCTATAATATCATTTTTATTTTACAGAACAATAGAGTTAAAGGGGAGGGGTTGCCAGAAATAGCTTTTAAGTTCAAAATACGTTTCCACTCTATTGTAAGCATGTTCTCTTAGGCAAGGATTTCAAATAACCAGGATTAGCTGAAACTAATGTAAGAATTGCTTGGATTTATCCTTGTGTTGTAAGTAAATACTTAGTTCTTAAATCTGATATAAGGATTCATCAAACAAAGAGAGAGAGAGAGAGAGAGAGAGAGAGAGAGAGAGAGAGAGAGAGAGAGAGAGAGAGAGAGAGAGAGAGGAGGGCGGGAATGGAAAGAGAGAACGATAGAAAGGTAGAGAGAGAGAGAGAGAGAGATAGGGGGAGGGAAAGAGATAGAGAAAATGAGGAAGGGGAGAGAGAGAGAGAGAGAGAGAGAGAGAGAGAGAGAGAGAGAGAGAGAGAGAGAGAGAGAGAGAGGAGGGGAGAATGGAAAGAGAGAACGATAGAGAGAGAGAGAGAGAGAGAGAGAGAGAGAGAGAGAGAGAGAGAGAGAGAGAGAGAGAGAGGTAGGGAATGGAAAGAGAGAGAGAGAGAGAGAGAGAGAGATAGGGGAGGGAAAGAGATAGAGAAAATGAGGAAGGAGAGAGAGAGAGAGAGAGAGAGAGAGAGAGAGAGAGAGAGAGAGAGAGAGAGAGAGAGAGAGAAGGGGATGAAGAAAAAGAATACTTTATCAAAAATTGCTTATTCTATTTTGACGACCACAGCTTCAAACAGAAGAATCGGAACGAGTAAATAATGAAGACAAAATGCTGAAAATAATAAGAAAAATGTCGGAAGAATGAGGTGAAATACAAGAGGGGGAGAAGTCGAAATTGAAGGATAAAATCATTGTGAAGTGTAAAAAAGATATATCGGAAAAATATGGGAAACGACAATAAGAACCCGGAGAATTAAGTACTGAAAGAAATTACGACTGTTATGAGTTATGAGGAGAGAGAGAGAGAGAGAGAGAGAGAGAGAGAGAGAGAGAGAGAGAGAGAGAGAGAGAGAGAGAGAGAGACAGAAGAGAGAGGAAGAAAGTTGGTAAAGATTGGGAATACAAAGGTAAAATACAAGCAAATGGAATTAGAAGCCAGGGAGAGAGAGAGAGAGAGAGAGAGAGAGAGAGAGAGAGAGAGAGAGAGAGAGAGAGAGAGAGAGAGAGAGAGAGAGAGAGAAGGGAAGAAAGTTAGTAAAGATTGGGAATACAAAGATAAAATACAAGCAAATGGAATTAGAAGCCAGAGAGAGAGAGAGAGAGAGAGAGAGAGAGAGAGAGAGGGGAAGAAAGTTGGTAAAGACTGGGAATACAAAGATAAAATACAAGCAAATGGAATTAGAAGCCAGAGAGAGAGAGAGAGAGAGAGAGAGAAGACGGTAAAGATGGAGAATAAGTGATATATATACCAGCGAGTGGATATAGGAAGAAAGAAAAAAAGAAAATTGGAAACACTTAAGAATGTATTGATTTTGAATATATTTACCCTAAGGAGTTGATGTTAATTTTTGCTGATATTTTGCAGTTAAACAGAATTACCACTTGAGTCGACCATAAATAAAATTGGAATATATTTCACCTTTGATAATACGTTCTTTACGTTCCCACGAGACCTCACGATCTTCGGAACGTGACGTCAAACTGAAAGAAGTACAAAGAATTTCTCCTTTCTACAAGAAAACTGACTTCAGAACAAGAATGCTAGACGGATACAAATACCACCAGCCCGCAAAGAATAGCCCTGACGCCGGGTATCATATATTATCTTCTAAAGCTTGCGTATCAGCGTTTATGGTCCGCGTAAATTAGGGTATTGATTGCAATTCTTTTTATGTGGTAATTCATGAACATTGCTGGGGCCTCACTGCTAATGTGTAATGCACGGTGCATTCATCTTCTGAATAATAATAATAATAATAATAATAATAATAATAATAATAATAATAATAATAATAATAATAATAATAATAATAATAATGTATTTCAATATAAATTAACACTTACACCATTGTTGATTTTACTGACTCATGCTATAATAATAATAATAATAATAATAATAATAATAATAATAATGACGACCGTAAATCAAATGAATAATATGAATGACATCAACTTCTCCCAAGAAGTTATTCACGAAAATGAGAAAGCTATGACAAGCAGTGACTCTAGAAATAATGATTCTATTCCCATAGGCAATCATGTCTTCCGCTCAGATAATAAGTAACCAGGCACAGACAAATTGGAGGGTCCCTCAACCATGAAAGATATGAGAGTGCTTCGTATAAGCAGGCCCATAGTATTGGGTTTTTGTAGGTCAATATATTGATTTTCTATTATTTTTTCAATGTTTTGATTAGGTTCTCCTTAAAATAAGCATATTCTGGTTGAAAGACGCCCATAGTACTGGTTTTTTTAGGTCAATATATTGATTTTCTATTGTTTTTTTTCCATGTTTTATTATGATTTTTTTAAGTAATCATATTTTAGTTGAAACAGGTCCATAGTATTGGGTTTTTGTAGGTCGATATATTGATTTCCTATTACTTTTTCAATGTTTTTATTATGATTTTTTTTAAATAACCACATTCTAGTGGAAACAGTCCTATGGTATTGGGTTTTTGTAAGTCAATAGATTGATTTCCTATTATTTTTTCAATGTTTTTATCATGATTTTTTTAAATAATCACACTCTAGTTGAAACAACTCCATAGCATTCTGTTTTTGTAGGCCAACAGATTGATATCCTATTATTTTTTCAATGCTTCTATTATGATTTATTTAAATATTCATATTCTGGTCGAAATTTTTGTTAAAATCTTATCTGCTATGCTGTTTTATCAGCAACAACAATTTTAGTCAGTACTTATACCATCGACAATATCTTTATCTATTTATGCATTTTTTATCTTGTAATTTTATCTCCTTATAATATAGAGATCTAGTGAGATTAGTAGCATATATAATGGTAATATTTCTTCAAGAACATTAGTAACCATGTAAAAAATTCGCCGAAGTTTCTTCTCAGAATCGAATTTTCTGTACAGCCCCTACAGTGTATAATCAAGACCACCGAAAATATATCTATCTTTCGGTGGTCTCAGTATAATGCTGTATGAGCCGCGGCCCATAAAACTTTAACCACGGCTCGGTGGCGGCCTGTCCTATATCGTTGCCAGAAGCACGATTATGGTAAATTTAACCAAAAATAAAACCTACTGAGCCTAGAGGGCTGCGATTTGGTATGTCTGATGATTGGAGGGTGGGTGATCAACGTACCAATTTGCAGCCCTCTAGCCTCAGTAGTTTTTAAGATCTGAGGGCGGACTGAAAAAGTGCGAACAGAAAAAAAGTGCAGAGAGAAAAACTGCGGACAGAAAAAAGTGCGGACGGACAGACAAAGCCGGCGCAATAGTATTCTTTTACAGAAAACTAAAAGCACTTTTTATACAGGAATTTATCTCCATTGAAATTCTTTAGTATTAACTTACATGTAAGAATAGATTTTTTTTAATTTCAACAAAATCATAATAAAAAATTACAAATATTTAAAAAAAAAAATGTTTTCAATGAAGTTAGTTAATATTTCCATCTCAAGAAATTCGAAAGATGAATAAAATCACTCGAAAGTTTTCTCCCGTGAGTCTTCACGATAAACAAACAAAGAAAATGACCCCATCGGGGTAAAAAGAGAGAGAGAGAGAGAGAGAGAGAGAGAGAGAGAGAGAGAGAATCTTGATGAAACAATATTTTACCAAACTACAATGTAGTGATTACAGTAAATAAGCAAGATTTGGAGAGAGAGAGAGAGAGAGAGAGAGAGAGAGAGAGAGAGAGAGAGAGAGAGAGAGAGAGAGAGAGAGAGAAATGAATCTTGACGAAACAATATTTTACCAAACTACAATGTAATGATTACAGTAAATAACCTAGATTTGCAGAGAGAGAGAGAGAGAGAGAGAGAGAGAGAGAGAGAGAGAGAGAGAGAGAGAGAGAGAGAGAGAGAGAGGATGAATCTTTATCAGACAGTATTTTACCAAACTACAATGAAATGGTTATAGTAATTATAAGCTAGATTTGAAGAGAGAGAGAGAGAGAGAGAGAGAGAGAGAGAGAGAGAGAGAGAGAACATTTCACCAGACTACAATGAATGATTACAGTAAATATAAGCTAGATTTTAAGAAAGAGAGAGAGAGAGAGAGAGAGAGAGAGAGAGAGAGAGAGAGAGAGAGAGAGAGAGAGAGAGAGAGAGAGAGCATTTTACTAGACTACAATGAATGATTACAGTAAGTATAAGCTAGATTTGGAGAGAGAGAGAGAGAGAGAGAGAGAGAGAGAGAGAGAGAGAGAGAGAGAGAGAGAGAGAGAGAGAGAGAGGAGCGGAAAAGATTACCATAATCCCGCCCTATACAAACTGCCTTGTAAACTCTCGTTAATAACAGAATATCCCGGCACCCAAAATAAATATGTTCCTCCTGAAGGGACTCAGTCACGCGACCTACGTAGGAACCCGAGTGGATCCCTCAGCCCCCTTGAACAGAGTTATAGTGACTGCAAGGTCCTTGATACTGACTCTCTCTCTCTCTCTCTCCAAATCTAGCTCAGTCAGATATTTCTAGACATGCCACCTTGACCAGAATCCAAAAATGTTTCGTTATAATAATTAAGGAATATACGGCAGACTCTCAAACCCAGTCATCTGACAAATATAATTCAATGTATCGTAAACTTGCCAAATGAGGCGTGCAAGGTCTGGCACGTGAATAAAATATAACTGATAATAAAAATGATAATGCAAGCTTTTCAAATACGTTAGTCACCGAACTGTTATTCCAGACCAATTTAAAAGTTCTCTTACCTTGAAAAATATTAAAATTATGTCGGAATGACGAAATGAACAGGATTACCTTCCAAGTGTTTCATTCAGACTCGTTGGTAAACAAATTGTGCCAAACTAGGTAGAAAATGTGTGGTCTTATATTTAGCGAATTTATATTTTGCGGACTTACGCAACGTTTGTGGATTAGGAAAAATTAAAAGTACAATACACGAACACGCGCGCACACACACACACACACACACACACACATATATATATATATATACATATATATATATATATATATATATATATATATATATATATATATATATATATATATATATATCACGTACACACACATATACACATATACATATATATATATATATATATATATATATATATATATATATATATATATATATATATATATATTATATTTACATATCTACATATGCTTATATATATATATATATATATATATATATATATATATATATATATATATATATATATATATATATACATATATAGTTTCAGCCTCATCAGCGCCTAACGTGACCGGCAACGAGTCATTACGTGGTACAGGGGCACATGAAAAGCAAGTTTGCCATAATAGCACATATACCTCTCTGAAACGGCCACGAAACATCAATATTCGGTATCTGGCAGAAACCTGTTGAGAGTAAGGTCTAAAATAATAGTGGTAAATATGGAAAAACTGGAAAATATGACTTAAGTTTTTATTATATTGTCTTGCAAGTTAGTGTCATACATATATATCTTAGGTAAAGTGTATTTACTAGTTTACTGGTGCACGTTTCGTATTTAATACGGTGAGATGCTCGCATATGTTATTTCAAAATGTAATACATATGTCTTTCACTGCCTTGAACCAGGTGCCTACGTGTGATTCAGATTCATCAGAGCGCTGATATACAAAGAGAACTTTGCTCAAAGGGTGTCATATCAACTTACTTGAATGTAACAACTTTTTAAATCTTTTCAATCACAAAATAACAAAAGAAGTCACGACAATTCTCCAAGAGACATTCATCTTTATAACAAGTGGCACTCAAAAGATTTATATCTCTCTCTGCTACGGTTTCACGCGGTAATAGCATCGATTGCTTCTGAGAACAAGAAAAACCATTTGCATCTCATAAGCGTGCCCTTGAAATTCAACACTGAGGGCTCTTTGTAAAGGTATTCGTCGTCCAATTACAGTTCCGTTCAATGTAACACGATTCCTTCCATGCTTTATTGTACGCTTCGGTGAGTCCAAAACTTATTAGAAACAAGATTCATCATCCTTTATTCATCGCCAAAATTCTAATTAGTCTTTTATTGTCCTTCCACGGGGGAGTATGACCGTCAGTGCACCTCACTTGGTGCTTTTGCGGCGTTCCTTAGGATCCATAGCTGCACCCAATTTCTCTAGCCTTTTACGTTACCTCCATTCCCTCTTTTATCTTCAATCAAAATTTTATTCATCGTCAAGATTCTAATCCGTCCTTTATTGTCCCTCCATAGGAGAGTATGGCCGTCAGTGCACCTCACTTGGTGCATTGTAACCATAACTAAAGGTTGTTTGCGGCGTTCCTTAGGGTCCATAGCTGCACCCAGTTTCTCTAGCCTTTTACTTTACCTCCATTTCCTCATCTTATCTTAAATCTTACTGTCCAACCTCTCTGACTTCTTAGTACATCTGTGGGGTTTCCTCCAAGTTCAGCATCTCAGATCCCTGTGCTTCGTTTCCTTTATTTTCTGAATTTCTTCCATGTTGCTGTCCAACCTCTCTAACTCATGCTTTTCACTGGCTCAAGATCCGATTTGATGAAAGAGCCCCTGTGCTTGGCGATATTGCCAAATTTTCATTAATGAATCAATCAGTCTTTTTACTTTTTAGCTATTTTATAACAATAAAATTTTGAATAGGATATTATATCGGTGAATTTCAGGATATGGTGCAAAAATGATTTTACATATATATACATATATACTGTATATATATATATATATATATATATATATATATATATATATATATATATATATATATTATATATATGATATGTATATGATATATATAATATATATATATATACGGTGCGTGTGTATATATAATATATATATATATATATATATATATATATATATATATATATATATATATATATATATATATATATATATATACACACATATCCTTCAAATTATATATATATATCGTAACCACATAATCATAAGTCATTTTACGCAGTTTCTTTTAAGGACACTAATGGCTTACCTGTGAATTCAATTAATGTTACAATTTACATCAAAAGAATTTTCACCGTTGAAAAGATTAAGTC
>NC_089794.1:23605102-23622602 GCF_040412425.1 Macrobrachium rosenbergii
TCTACTTCTCTCGCTGTTTTGTACTGATGCCACAACTTTGTGTCGTCCAACCCACGCTTTTATTCCGGCACGCCCTCTTGATATTCCTCCTTTATCCTCTCAAACCCACGCTTTTTTTTTTCCTCCCCCCAAACCTCCTCCTAATGTTTCGCCTCTGTCATTCTCCAACCCACGCATTTTCCGTGACTTCTGCCTGATGCTCCACCTTTTCATTTGCCAAAGTATGTTTCTTCCGTGTATCTTCCAGGATGCTCCAACTTTTTATTTGCTGGCATAGGTTTCCTCCATATCTCTTCCGTGACGCTCCACCTTTTCCTTTTTCCAACATATGCCTTTTCCATAGCTCTTCTATAGCGCTCCTCCCTTTCATTTCCCAACATATGCCTCCTACATATCAATTCCCTGAAGCTCCAGCTTTCCATTTGTTGACGTAAGTTTACTCCATATCTCTTCCATGTCGCTCCACCTTTTCATTTTCCGACATATGCTTCCTCCATATCTCCTCTACGGCGCTCCACCTTTTCATTTTCCGACATGTGCTTCCTCCATATCTCTTCCATCTTGTCATTTGCTGATGCAAATTTTCTCCATATCTCTTCCATTAGCTCCACCTTTTCATTTCCCGACATATGCTTCTTTATATCTCTTCCATAATGCCAAGTTTCCTTCATATCTCTTTCGTAACGCTCCACCTTTTCATTTTCGAAAATTAACTTCCTCTATATCTTTTCCATGATGCTCTGCCTTTTCATTTGCTGTTGTAACTTTCCTCCATATCTCTTCCATAATGCTTCACCTTTTCGTTTCCCAGCATATGCTTCCTCTATACCTCTTCCGTGACGCTCCACCTTTTCATTTTCCAACATACGCCTCCTACATATCTCTTCCGTGGCGCTCCACCTTTTCATTTGCTGATGTAACTTTCCTCCATATCTCTTCCATAATGCTTCACCTTTTTGTTTCCCAGCATATGCTTTCCCTATACCTCTTCCGTGACGCTCCACCTTTTCATTTTCCAACATACGCCTCCTACGTATCTCTTCCGTGACGCTCCACCTTTTCATTTGCTGATGTAACTTTCCTCCATATCTCTTCCGTGATGTTCCACCTTTTCATTTCCCAGCATATGCTTCCTCTATACCGCTTCCGTGACGCTCCACCTTTTCATTTTCCAACATACGCCTCGTACGTATCTCTTCCGTGACGCTCCACCTTTTCATTTGCTGATGTAACTTTCCTCCATATCTCTTCCGTGATGTTCCACCTTTTCATTTCCCAGCATATGCTTCCTCTATACCGCTTCCGTGACGCTCCACCTTTTCATTTTCCAACATACGCCTCCTACATATCTCTTCCGTGACGCTCCACCTTTTCATTTGCCGATGTAACTTTCCTCCATATCTCTTCCGTGATGTTCCACCTTTTCATTTCCCAACATATGCCTCTTCCGTATCTCCCACGCTGCTCAACTTTTTCCATCCCTGACCCAATTTCTCCCCCTCCTCTCGAATAATATTGAGCTTGTTTATTATCCATCCATCATCTTCCGTTCTCCTCTTTCTCGATGATACACCTTTTCCCTCTTTCCACGTCTTATCTCTTATTTCATCTCTATTACTTTTTTGCCCTTGTATTCCTCTTTTTTTTCTCACAGGGTTATCCATAATGTTTTTGTTATAGAACAAAGAAATATTTCTCGCCAAAATAGCGCACGACCCGACCCGCATCGAATCTGAAGGACTTCCAATACACATCTGGTCGTTCCGGGAAGTTTTACTGCGGCGTATAAATTCTCCCCTCCAGGTATCTCTCCAATTTGCGTTCCACCTGGCCGACGGAACCGCGAATTTTTATTATTTGCGGTGGGGGCGGGGTTGGGGGTGGGGGGAGAGAAGAAGCAGTCAGCAGAGGATGTACGTGAAAGTAATCTGTCGTTACGGGAGGATAGGGAATACAATGCCATCATCGTAAAGGTGGAATGCGCAGCTGTTATCGGAACAGCGGCTGCTGCGGAGACATCATCCCTTGGTCGGCACTTGCCGAAGGGTGGGTGCCCCGCCCTCCTCCTCCTCTCTCCTCCTCCACCACCAGACCAACCGACCGGTCAGGAGAGAGAGAGAGAGAGAGAGAGAGAGAGAGAGAGGGACTCTGCCTGCGAGAGCAGTTTAGTGGTGCCACAGAAACAGACGAGGTTGGGCGTTCGTCCTCGCTCTCGTGAAATCCAGGTTCGGGTGTTGGGGTAAGGTTCGGGGGAGTTCATCTGTTGCCATCGTCGAGTGGCTTTGATCACCGGAATTCTAACGCTGTCGACGTCCTGTTCGACGTTCTAAAATGCCCGTCAGGACCCGCGTTGTGAAAGTTCGCTTGATTTTACTCATCTGAAGTGAAAGTTCGATAGAAAAAGGGTTTGTGTGCCGCCCTAAACTTCGTGATATGGGCCCGTGAGAGCCCTGATAAGCTCGCTTTTAAAGTCTGGAAGTCTTAAAAGTAGTTGTTGTTGTGCTTTATACTGAAGTAGTATAAAGTAGTAAAGTGGTGGTAATTTTCTGATAGTGTGACATCAAGAATGAAGACGTAGTTCAGTGTTCTTCTCCTCTGTTATATAAGTAAGTATTCATTTTTTGTGACTTATAACTTATAAACCGTATAAAGTAAATTTTATCATTATTATAACTTCTGAAATTATTTAAAATATTTTTTCTTTAACCGTCATATTAAAAATAATATACTTAATTATCTACCTTCTACCAAATCACTTATACCTACATTAATAAGAAACCAACAGTTTTTCTGTATTCTATTCTTACAACGTACCTGTAACGATGATCCTAATTGGCATTATTTGAATTGAACTAAACTTACTTTGCATTTCACATATGTGCGCGCGAGCGCGCGCAAATTTTCGAAACGTCGGTATTCAAGATAAAGGATAGCATTAATCGCCAGATTTATTAAGAACAACGTTAAAGAATTTTCAGATATAATTTATAAGTCTATTTTCATTCTTTTGGATCAAATTACAAATTTCGATCCTTTCAAAAGATTTCATATTTTTTCGAAGAAAGAAAACAGAATAAAATAGAAATCATTGATAAAAATGGTAATGATAATCAATATAACCTCGTTTCTGGAGACTTAAGAAATGCATTTGCACCTGATGGTTGCTCAGCTGAGGTGGGTGGCAGTTAGGAAGGAGAGGGGCACAGTGTGATAGCAACTGCATTCTAATAATAATAATAATAATAATAATAATAATAATAATAATAATAATAATAATAATAGTAATAATAATAATAATAATAATAACTTAAGCAGAAATAAAATAATTTAAAGGTAACACTTGAGAATTAACTTAATTTTTTCAGCGAAATGATTATCATAATCTCAACTTCATTATTCCTTTGGTATAAGAATTATTCATTTTTTATTATTCATAGCTGAATAATGAATAATTTTCGGATTCGTTTTATGAAACAATAATATTTTTTTAACCCATAAAACATAAAGCGAAAAAAAAATGTATATATACATTTCATTCATTTCTTTATTCACTGGTCGTAAATAAAAAAAATGTAAACTGGGATGAATGACATAGTGAATAATTTCTCCCTTCCCTTGAATATTCACAAGAGAATATTAGACAACTGACCACTGACATATACTGAATATTCGTAGCAGAGTATTAGACCACTAATATATTCTTAACCCTCCCCCTCCCCCGACAAAGAAGAATAAATAATGGGCACAAAGAAGAAGAAGAATAAGAAAGGAAGAGAAGAGATTGACTTTTCCGCTTAAGGAAAGAACAATGATAGGTTCTCCATAATTGTACTTAAGGACACGAGGAAGCATGTAACTGATTTTGGTGTGGGATTCTTGAGCGAATGTTTGAGTGTGTTTTTAAATTCGAAAGGTTCGTGTGTATGTAACATACATACACACACACACATATATATATTATATATACACATATATATTTATATATACATATGTATATGTATATGTATATAAATACACATATATATGTGTATATATATATCTATATATATAATACATAACAGAGAGAGAGAGAGAGAGAGAGAGAGAGAGAGAGAGAGAGAGAGAGAGAGAGAGAGAGAGAGAGACTATCTCTTGAATTACCTCACAGAAGTAGGGTGAGGCTTACCTCGTCGAGGACCTCCCGTTTAATGGAATACATTTCAAGAGAGTGGTAACCTCCCTCATCTCAAATGATTTCTCTCTCCCTTTCACTCTGTCCCTCCTCCCCCCTACCTGCGACCCTCGATAATCAACTCGCAATTAGATACATAATTCACGTTCGAGATTCGAACAGTGACTGGTCCAACGGAGCGCGAGCTGGTCACTTAACAGCTGCTGCGCCATTTGGCCAGAGAGATAGAAAGAGAGAAAGTTTACCATAATGCATTCCTTTTGTTTCCCCTGAGGATGCTGTACAATGGAACCTCGAAAGTACATGCGAATTTGCAATGCATTACTACCCTAAAGCAATTCTCCTTGTATTTTATAATTTACTCACTTTTTAATTGATTTATTTATGAAAATGCTAATTTATCTTTCTCTCTTCTGCTAACTGATCTCTTCTTTCTGTATTTCTTATTACTTTTTGCTAGGTCTTTCAAATGAACTTCATATTCTTTGAAGCTTTCAAGTCAATGGCCCCTTTGGTGGGCTTGTTCCAAATGAGTAGGATTCCTCTTCTGATTAATAATAATAATAATAATAATAATAATAATAATAATAATAAGAAGAAGAAGAAGAAGAAGAAGAAGAAGAAGAAGAAGAAGAAGAAGAAGAAGAAGAAGAAGAAGAAGAAGAAGAAGAAGAAGAAGGAAGAGGCAAGTTTTGTTGAATAAAATGCCTGCACTATGCGAACTGATTTTATACTGAGTTTTCTCAATTCTTCTTATAAAGAATTTATGCTGTAAGAAATACGCTGTTTTATCCATCGAAATATGAACATTGGACAATTATTTACCAATACTGATGTGTAAGAAGAGCGAATTATAAGAAGAATTGAGAAAACTCAGTATAAAATCAATTCGCATATTGCAGCCATTTTATTCAACAAAATAATAATAATAATAATAATAATAATAATAATAATAATAATAATAATAATAATAATAATAATAATAATAATAATAATAATATAAATTCCATATTTTAAATTCTAAATTAAAAACAATTGCCCAACTTCTATGATAAGTTGGCTTTAATCTGAAGTAATGTTGGCTCTGTTTGAGAACAGGAAAAGGGTTCTTTGAAAATGCTTTGATAAATACAGCGGAACAAATTAAACAAAGAATCTACACAAAAATTGCAGCAAAGAAATTCTTTTCAAGAATAACTTGCATCAAGGTTCTTTGGGTGTTAAACTCACCTGCTATTGGATTATTTTATTTTTATCAATTTTCTTAGAATGAAACAATAGTCAAAATTAAATTCAATGAAATAAAAAAAAAGAATGATAAAATTCAACCTTAAATAAATACATCTCATTCTTCAGACTGAAATTCTCAAAATAAAATTAACTGGGTTGGATGCACCTGATATTAAATTGTTTTCATTTTCATCGCTGGTAAAAGTCAGATTCTTGTAACGAAATATACGGTGGAATTCATCTTACCAAAAACAAAGCTTGATTTCAATTAATTAAAAGAGGGGAATTATAAGTTTTAAAAATTTGAACTGTACAGAAATTCATCTCAGCCTTAATGTTGAAATTCCCAAAACAACTAACTAGTAAGGAGGAAATTCTCAAAAGCGCTGATGAAATTTACCAAGTGGGAATTCCTTCCAACAATTGCTTTTCGCTGGAAATATTCAATAATAGGATTCATCCTTCTTTAAGAATATCGCAGGACACATAAAAAAAGGCTTAAAAATTATAAAGGCTTTCTCTCCTGGTACCAGACTAGAGGTAAAAAGTCTTAGAAATCAAAGTCCTTCTTCCCTGGTACCAGAGTAAACGTAAAGACACTACTCTCTGAGGCAAAAAAAAGTCTTAGAAACTGCCCCTCTTTGAGACAAAGAAAAGTCTTGGAAAAAAAAAAGACCTTTCTACTGGTACCAGAACAGACTTAAAAAGAAACTATTCTTTGAGACAAAAAAAATAGTTTTAAATCTTTTTCTCCTGGTACCAGAGAAGACATAAAAAGAATTCCTCCTTTCTGGGACGACAAAAAGTGTTAAAATCAAGAACTTTCTCTCCTTGTACCAGAGTAGACCTAAAAAGAAGGTACTCCGCTTAAAAAAAAAGTCTTAAAATAAGACTTTCTCTCAGGTACCAGCATAGACATATTCCACCTAGAGACAAAGAAAAAGTCTTAAAAAAAAAAAAAAAAGACTTTCTCTCCTGGTTACAGAGTGGACTTGAAAAGACTTAAAGTCAAGGGTTTTCTTTTCTGGTATATATCATTTTTTCCAGCACTCTGATCAAAAGCAGGCGAACGGAGATCTACATTCGCTCTGCACGCCTAATGTTGGTAATCCCTTTGAGTCAGTAATCTCCCTTTTTGCGTGTCTTCATCAGCGGAAGTAATCACGCGAGTAGGCGTATAAGAGATTACCAATGGGCGCCAAAATGGCGGAAAAAATGTGAAGCTAAAGTGATGTTTATCCGTAAAATTCATGCGATAATCAAGAAGTCTTCTTCATCAGAAATAAGATTGACTAGATAGATTACAGAGAGAGAGAGAGAGAGAGAGAGAGAGAGAGGACGACTGATTAAGAAAAACTCCTTGGAAACAAGACATTTTAAGATATGCATTATTATTAATCAAGTATATCCATGCTCATACCATAACAGCCATAGAGAGAGAGAGAGAGAGAGAGAGAGAGAGAGAGAGAGAGAGAGAGAGAGAGAGAGAGAGAGAGAGAGAGAGAGTTTTAACATAAAAAAAAACCCTGTTAGAAAAAGTCAGTCATAATTATATTTATTGACACTCACGGCATGACAGCAAGAGAGAGAGAGAGAGAGAGAGAGAGAGAGAGAGAGAGAGAGAGAGAGAGAGAGAGAGAGAGAGAGAGGCTGATTAACATAAAAACCCTATTAGAAAAACACAGTCATAATCACATTTATTCACACTCACGGCGTGACAGCGAGAGAGAGAGAGAGAGAGAGAGAGAGAGAGAGAGAGAGAGAGAGATTAACATAAAAACTGCATTATTCCCGCATCATTCATAAATACATTTATTCACACTCACGGCGTAACCGCCAGCGAGAGAGAGAGAGAGAGAGAGAGAGAGAGAGAGAGAGAGAGAGAGAGAGAGAGAGAGAGAGAAATGAATTCATACCCAGCATTACTGAAGCTTTTTCATTAGGGAAATGAAATCTGCTTCACAAATATATTGCAAGTGACGGGAAATCTTGTCACACTTAAAATATGTATTACCTGTCCGCTTCTTTGAATTTGATTGACTATAATTAAGGTTTTTCTTGTTTCGAATCAGAGCCACTATAATTATCATATTCTTTCTTTGAATTGAAGTGAATGTAATTATATTTTTCCTTATACATCGAGGCAATATGCAAGTAGTTAAGAAACTGGTCTTGCATACCGTTTGGGTATCATTTATAACTGAAAATCATATGGATTTAAATCTTGATTAATATGACGACGAAATTAAGTTTCTGAGTTACTGTTTATATAATTTATAGTATATGAACACGCTTGTACACACACACACGCACACACATATATATATATACATATACATATCACACATTACCACGGGCTGTGGTAATGTGTGATAAAATATGAATCTCGTACAAAAGTGATAATAATCATATATACATATATATATATATATATATATATATATATATATATATATATATATATATATATATATATATCATATATTATATTATATATTAGTTAAAGTCCTAATGGGCCTCTGTAGGCTCATGGGGCAGGCGCTGATCTCCTGTTTCTTAGGCAGACAGCCAGTGGGTGACGGGTCCTAATGCCTATGACACACACATACAGTATATATATTTATATATATATATATATATGTGTGCGTGTGCGTGTGCGCGAGCGCGCACATACATGTTTAAAATCTATAATTATGAAAGAATTAAAATGGCCGCCAGCATTGTAAGGAGTCAGGAAATAGTAGAGAAGTACATGAAAGTTTTAGGGATGATCATAACTGACTAATCACCCTTCAACGCAAGCTATGCTTTTGCCCTAAAGCCCAAACGAAATACCTTTCACAAAAGTAGCTTTGTAATAAAAAAAAAAAAAAATGCCTTCCTAAACGTAGCTTCGTCGAATGGGGAAAAAAAAAAAACTGTAAAAGCAAACAGTAGCATTCTTGAGCAAGCAGAGACCATTTGTGCGCAAGTTAAATTGAATACCATAATATTCACCCTTCGGCTATTGAAACGTGAGGTATATCCCATTATTCAGGTGAGAGAGAGAGAGGTATTGCCTCAAGAACAAGGTGTGGCGTGTTATTGATCTGCGAAGAGATTGGTGCTACATTGAAGAATTCATTCCCTTCTCCCCTCCACCCCCACCTGCCCCCCCCCCCGCCCCCGCCTCTGGCTGTTCAGTTCTTTTCCACTATCCTGCGTTTTCTACGTTTCGGTGGGCTTAAGATTATCTTTATGTATGGGTGTATTTACTGTATATATGTATATATATATGTGTATGACTACATGCAGGTGTGTTTATGTATGAATATATATATTTACGTCTACATAAATATATATGTATATATACAACATATATATACACATATGTATATATATGTAATAAATATTTATATTTTATTTTTATTTTAACAGCCCTGATGATGTAATTAATTTGATAATTACGAAGCGTTGGAATAAAGTCAGCTTGTATATGTGTGTGTCCTCTGCCCTTCATTGATGATTTTATATTTATATATATATATATATATATATATATATATATATATATATATATATATAGATAGATATATATGTGTGTGTGTGTACAGAACATATATATATATATATATATATATATATATATATATATATATATATATATATATATATATATATATATATCTACCGATATATCCATATATCTACATATACGTACAAATAGACATGCAGACAGAGAGATCACCACAACGTCCGCACGAACCAAAAATACGCTCCTTGCAAAACGACAAGTATTCCTTCCGCGCCGATCATAAACCCCTCCACATTACAGATTCGATAGTCGTCCAAAACCAAGGGGGGGGGGCGACTTTTATTATCCTGAGCGTGGGTCGGTTTCTTTTTTTAGTTTTCTGTAAAAGAAAACTATTGAGATGGCTTTGGCGTTGTCTGTCCGTCCGCACTTTTTCTGTCCGCCCTCAGATCTTAAAAACTACCGAGGCTAGAGGGCTGCAAATTAGTATGTTATTCTTCCACCCTCCAATCATTAAACATACCAAATTGCAGCCCTCTAGCCTCAGTAGTTTTGTTAGTTTTAAGAAACTATTGTGCCGGCTTTGTCTGCCCATCCGCACTTTATTCTGTCCGCAAGTTTTTCTGTCCGCCCTCAAATCTTCAAAACTAATGAGGCTAGAGGGCTGCAAATTGGTATGTTGATCATCCACCCTACAGTCATCAAACGTACGAAATTGCAGCTCTCTAGCCTCAGTAGTTTTTATTTTATTTAAGGTTAAAATTAGCTATGATCGTGCGTCTGGCACTGCCGAGTCCAATTCCGGAGGCGTCGCCGACGCACCCTCACTTAACCGCATCTGGGGAACAACTGACCGTTGTCCAGTCGCAGCTGAGAGTTTCATATTGCGGCACATCAAGAGTTTCAGACAGCATTACACGCTGTACCGAAAACTCGATTGCGCCGAAGAAACTTCGTGCGCGTTTTTTTACTTTTTTTTTCCATAACCTTCCTTTCCTCATTCATTGCTTTTCTGACCTCTCCAGGTTTATTTCGCTTTTCTTCTGTTTTAGCTCCGATGTCTGGAAAGATTTATCCTGCGTTTATTTAACCAGAGCCACTTTTTTTTTTTTAATTAGTGTATCAGATTGATACCAATATTTGCAAGATATTCGCGTAATTAAATGCATGCATATATATATATATATATATATATATATATATATATATATATATATATATATATATATATATACAGTATATATATATATATATATATATATATGTGTGTGTGTGTTTGTATATAAGTATATATATATATAACATTTATTTATAATAGTTTTCTTGAATTCTTCCTGATTTTTCTAACGTTTTGATACAAACAAGAACTTCGGGCATAAGTGAGTTTAACATTCTCATGCGATATATATATATATATATATATATATATATATATATATATATATATATATATATATATATATATATATATATATATATATATATATACATACATATATATATATATATATATATATATATATATATATATATATATATATATATATATATATATATATATATATATAATCTGTAACTCTTACCTCATTCATTACCTGCCTGAAGAGGGAGACAGTTGGTCTGTGAAATATAGCATTAACTTTCTACATTTTGGCGCCTTTATGGGCTCCTTTTATTAGATGGAATTCTGTTTTAACAGAAAATATTTCGGTTATGTATATATACTGTATATATATATTATATATAAATACATACATACACACAGAAAAATACACATACAACACATTCAAGTGGGACGTCTCCACTAAGGGAGAGGACAGCTCCCCTGCCCTTATGGAGGGATAAATAATTAACTAACTACCGCCGCTCTCCAGCTCACTACCTGGGTCAACAGAGGCTATAATGGGATTAAACGGAACGTGTCTAAAGCATTCTGGCTCGGCGCGGGAAATTAAACACAGAGAATGACGGCGGTGTAACGTACAGTGGTCTGAGTTATGGGTATAAAGGTATATCTCTGTTGTAGGGAAACATTTAATTCAGTCGTGATTTATAAATTGTTTAGGAGAGCTGTGGTCGATGAAGCGTGGTCTGTGGTCTCGCGGGCTGTGGTTTTAGGACTGAATGGGCCAGAATCAGATGCCCAAAATACCTTGAGTAAATAAAAGAATGCCCCGCTATCTTTTGTGAACAAGAACGTTCGATTTCATCGTGATTTATAAATTGTTACGCAGACTTTGGTCGATGGTTCGTGGTCTCTGATCTTGTGGTCTGTGGTTTTAGGACCGAATGACCCAGAATCAGATGCCCAAAATACCTTGAGTAAATAAAACAATGCCCAGTTATGTTTTGTATACAAAATTTTGCTCCATCGTGATTTATAACCTGTCATGCAGATTTGTGGTCAATGAATCGTGGTCTATGGTCTCATAATTGTTTTAGGACCAAATGGACCAGAAATCGATGCCCAAAATACCATAAATAAATAAAACTCTACCCAGCTATCTTTTGTAGACAAGAACGTTCGATTCCATAGTGATTTGTAACTTGTTATCCAGATTTGCGATCTATAAATCGTGGTCTGTAATCTCTAAGTCAGTTGTTTTAGGACCAAACGGCCCAGAAATCGGTGCCCAAGATACCGTGAACAAATAAAACACTACCCAGCTATCCGTTGTATACAAAATTCTATTCCATCGGGCTTTATATCTTGTTATGCTGATTTGTGATCTATAAATCGTGGTCTGCGGTCTCGTGGGCTGTGGTTTTAGGACCAAATGGCCCAGAAATCGGTGCCCAAAATACCATATATAAATAAAACACCACCCAGCCATCTTTTGTCGAAAAAAACATTCGATTCCACAGTGATTTGTAATTGTTATCCAGATTTGCGATCTATAAATCGTGGTCTGTGGTCTCGTGGGCTGTGGTTTTAGGACCGAATGGCCAGGAAATAAGTGCCCAAAATACCGTGAATAAATAAAACACTACCCACAATAATGAATCTGAAATAATAACGAACACAGAATAATACGTTTCGTGATTCAGTTCTGCAAGCGAAGAAGAAGTCGCCCTCCCGGAGAGTAATAGTTCCCGAGAGCGCCAATAGACGGCATTCAGAGCTACGCTGCATCAATTAAATCGGAGATACCAGCTTAAGCTGTCCCAGCTCAAGGCTCCCTTATCTTTCATTCAGCGCCATCGATTCCACGAAACTAATATTCACGGTGATAATGTCCGCTGCCTGTGCGCGAGTGTCAGAAGAAAAATGATGAATGTCCTGGTGTGTTACATTCATAATTCTAGCCAGAAATGACAGTTGTAGCTGCCAAGTTTATTAATATTCAAAAGGGATTATTCCCTGAAATATTCAGATTGAATCATTGATGTAAACTGGTGTTGAATTTGATGTTGAAATCTTTATGAGTACCGAAGCTGAAAACCATTTTACAATATCTTTACACCAAAAAGCATACACACAATTATGTGTATATATATGTGTGTGTGTTTGTGTGTGTATATATATACATATATATACATGTATGGAGACAGACAGATAGGCAGAGTGGGGGTGTTGTAAAAGGTAGAGAGAGAAGAAAAGATGTTTCTAAAATATATATATATATATATATATATATATATATATATATATATATATATATATATATATATATATATATATATATATATATATATATATATATATATATATATATATATATATATAGTGTTTTCTAACATTCAGAGTTCTTAAAAGGAGGTAAAAAATGCAAAAAAAAAATACACCGATTTTAAGCGAAAATATTCACATGGAGAATCAAAAATAATAATAAAAAAACAATTCAGTCGTCACTGGAAGAAATGCGGATGTAAATTCCGTATAAATGACGTGACCTAAGATACTGATGTTTTCGTTGAAATGTCAAAATTCTTATGACAATGTCAAAACGAAGCAACAGAGAAATAAGGAAATTAATTTAACGGAACTTATCTAACAATTCAATAACAGACAGCTGTCAAGAATGTAAAGAACAATATCCAAACAACTGAGCATCATAATTCAGGTATCTTCTACTAAGCTCTAAGAGTAGGAAGTTGTAAAGGACAATAGCAAAACAATTGAGCATCGTACTTCAAACATATTCTACTAAGCTTTGCCCAGCTTAACAGCACTAAGAGCGGGAAATTGCAAAGAACAATTTGAAAACAGTTGAGTATCAATATTAAAATATATTCTACAAAGCTTTCCCCAGCTTAGCAGCACTAAGAGCGGGAAATTGCAATGAACAATATCAAAACAGTTGAGTATCAATATCAAAATATATTCTACAAAGCTTTCCCCAGCTTAGCAGCACTAAGAGCGGGAAATTGCAATGAACAATATCAAAACAGTTGAGTATTAATATTCAAATGTAGTCTACTAGGCTTTTCCCAGCTCAACAGCTCTAGAGAACAATAACAAAACAGTTATCATAATTTAAATGTACTCTACTAAGCCTTCCCCAGCAGGAAACAGTCAAGACCAATGTCAGAGCAGTAGAGTATCATAATGCAAATACACTCTACTAAGCTGAGCGAAGCGTATAAGCCCTTTGCAAAAGCACAAATCAATGAGCTGCTTGCCTCCACCACCAGCACCGAGCGAAAGGTCGCTCTCTCTCAATTACCTAGAGAGCAGGAACAAGCGGTTTTAGGAGCGCGCTTCTGATAAATGTTAGCAATTGTGATGTCGGTACTGAATGAGGTTGCTCGTTGTTGACAACAGAAGGATAGCGTCCTATAAACTTCTCTAAACAGGAAAAGAGACCACAGGTTAAACACATGATTTAGGAACGAACTTTTGTAAAACGTTGGCAACTGTGATGTCAGTAGTGAACGAGGTTGCTCGTTGTTGAAAACCGCAAGATAATGCCCCATACAAACCCTTCTAATCTGGAAAAGCGAGCACAGGTTGAACAAACGATTTAGGAACGTACTCTACATAAATGTTAACAATTGTGATGTCAGTAGTGAATGGGGTTGCTCGTTGTTGAAAACCGCAGGCTAATATCCCATAGACACTTCTCTTAATGGAAAAAGAGCCTAAGTTGAATATTTAGATTTCAACGGTCTGTATGTAGGTTCGTTTATACTGCCCCCCTAGATTATGTAAAGTCAATTTCTACCACAGTGAATCAGTCATTTGACAATGGCCTAGAAGTAAAGTCGAAACCGGTCAGGATTTACACGTAGAGTTGCGTTTTCCCTGTAGGAAAATGTGATATATATTTACACACACACACATTATATATATATATATATATATATATATATATATATATATATATATATATATATATATATATATATATATATGTAAACAAAGCATTAATAGTGCTTAAACTTCATACAACTTTTTTGTACGTTGAGAGAGTTAATTCACCGTAAAATATAAAAATTATGAAAATATAAGAATGATTTTATAAAACTATTTTCTAACTGTATTAAATCATCAGGAGAGTACTGTAATCGATCTAAGAACCTATTTTTAAGCTTAAGAATTAAATCCCTGCAAAGCAGTAACAATGAATTTTATACTGAAACTAAATTCAGGACTGAATTATGTCCGTAAAACTGATATTCATAGAGAAATGGAATCGGATACAAGCTCTAAAATGTATTTATAAGATTAGTTTTTGGTTTTCTGTAAAAGAAAACTACTGTGAAAACTACTTTGTCTGTCCGTCCGCACTTTTTCTGTCCGCCCTCAGATCTTAAAAACTACTCAGGCTAGAGGGCTGCAAATTGGTATGTTGCTCATCCACCCTCCAATCATCATACATACCAAATTGCGGCCCTCTGGCCTCAATAGCTTTTATTTTATTCAAGGTTAGAGTTAGCCATAATCGTGCGTCTGGCAACGATATAGGCAAGGCCACCACCGGGCAGTGGTTAAAATTTCATGGGCAGCGGCTCATACAGCATTATACCGAGACCACCGAAAGATAGATCTATTTTCGGTGGCCTTGATTATACGCTGTAGCGGCTGTACAGAAAACTAGATTGCGCCAAGGGAACTACGGAGCATTTTTTACTTGTTTATATTAAGATTTAATCTTTATTAAAGGCCTAAAATAATTCTACATGGCGTATCGTTATATTTCAGGCGAATTCTGCAAAAGGTGCTAAAATCTTTTTGATATTAACAAACTATAGCGTGAATGATATTAGATGTCGTAATCAAAATCTAGAATAAAAACTTAAAAGTATAAAATAATTCAGAACACTTGGTAAAAGAAATATGTATTAATATCACTCACTATTAATTATAACGTGTTCCTGGAAATAATAATATCCTGAATATTTTTTTTATAAAACCAGCAGAACAAATGAAAAGTCTCAGATATTGTTTATTTTTTTTCTTACCACGATTTAACCTAACATTTTATAAAACTGTAATTAACTAAAAGCAAAAACACATAAATATGAGAATATAAAATCTCTGCTTTATAAATGCATAAAAATATATATATAAAAGCTGTGTAGAATTATTTTGATATTTAATATGAATATCAATACTGAATATTTCTTTAATCATGGTGTTACAAACATTTACTGGAAAAGCAGGAAACATATACACGCCTTTTTTATTCTTTCCCATAAAAATAAAACTTAAGTGGGTTAATAAAACTAGCTAATATTCATTGGGTTAAAGCTTAAAGTCTTCCTGGGCCTTGCAAGGCTCATAGGCCTGGAGCTGAACGCCGGTTTCTGAGGCTGACAGCTAGTGGGGGAGAAGTCCCAATGCCTGAGGCACATGGTTAGTGTTTCACTAGGCCCACTGTTTAACCCCCTAGCCCGAGGGCTGGTACCTATTTTCTTGCTAACCCCTCGAGTTTTCAGACCCCTAGGTTAGCGGGCCACCAGGCTTATGAAATGGCACCATCCCCAAGCCACCAGTGAGCAGAGGGCTGGTACATATTTTCTTACTAACCCTCTCGATTTTCAGACCCTTAGGTTAGCGGGCCACCGGGTTTATGCAATGGCGCCATCCCCAAGCCACCAGTGAGCAGAGGGCTGGTACCTATTTTCTTACTAACCCTCTCGATTTTCAGACCCCTAGGTTAGCAGGCCACCGGATTTATGCAATGGTGCCATCCCCAAGCCACCAGTAAGCGGCAGGATTTGAACCCCGGTCCTCTCGACTGGTAGGCGAGAACCTTGCCTATTTCAAGAATGAGTTCACTTAACCGACTTTGTGTCTCAAGGAGAACCTTTCAAGAATCTCCATTTTTTTAGAATAAACCAGTTTGAGTTAAAAGCAGAAATCTAACAAACCCATCACGTTCTCTAATGACTAGAGAACATCATTTCACGAAGCTTCATTTCTTTTCAGAATAAGCCAGTTTGATTCGAGGGCAGAATTCTGATGAAGCCATCAAGTTCTGTAGTTAATAGCTAACGTATACAATGCCCTCATTTTATTTTTAGAATAAACCACTTAGAGCTAAAAGTGGTTCTGTGTCACTACTTGAAGTATACTTTGACCAAGAACATTATTTGACGGAGCTTCACTCTTTCAGAATAAACCAGTTTGAGTCGAGGGCAGAATTCTACTATAGCCACCAAGTTCTGAGAATAAACCTCTCTTAGTTAAAAGCAGAGTTATAATGAAGCCATCAGGTTCTGTGTCACTACTTGAAGAAAACTTTGACCAAGAACATAATTTGAGGGAGTCTCAAATCTACAGTTTTTTTAGAATAACCCGTTTCATGTTAAAGGCAGAATTCTAATGAAGCCATTAAATTTTGCATTTATTGGTTTAGAATAAACCAGCTTGAGTTAAAAGCAGAATATTAATATAGCCATCAAATTCTGTAGTTACTGGTTAAAATATACTTTAGCCAAGACCAATATTTTACGAAGCTTCGGTTTCTAGTTTTCTGTACAAGGAAACTATTGTGCCGGCTTTGTCTGTCCGTCGGCACCTTTTCTGTTCGCTGTTTTTTCTGTCCGCCCTCAGATCTTAAAAACTAACGAGGCTAGAAGGCTGCAAGTTGGTATGTTGATCATCCACCCTCCAGTCATCAAACACACCAAATTGCAGCCCTCTAGCCTCCTCAGTAGTTTTTATTTAATTGAAGGTTAAAGTTAGCTGTCATCGTCCGTCCGGCACGATATAGGCCAGGCCACCGCCGGGTCGTGGTTAAAGTTTCATGGACCGCGGCTCATACAGCATTATCCCGAGACCACCGATCGATAGATCTATTTTCGGTGGCCTTGATTATACTGTGCAGCGGCTGAACAGAAAACGCGATTGCGCCGAAGAAACTTCGGCGCATTTTTAACTTTTCTTTTCTTTGTTAGAATACACCAGTCTGAGCTAAAGGCAGAATTCTAATGAAGCCATCATGTCTGCTAATGACTAGTTAAAGTATTCTTTGAAGAATACTTACAGCCTTCACGCAAACGCCATATCCATCACCGTCACTCGCGTGCCTCCTTCACATCAGGTAATTACTTCTCGTCTACTTGCGAACCTTCTTAAGACACTTGCAAGCAGTTCTTCCTAGAGAGGATTGCTTGCACAACTTTGCCCATAAGAG
>NC_089794.1:23630102-23635102 GCF_040412425.1 Macrobrachium rosenbergii
TTTCTTATAATTTCACATAAGAGAATAATTCCTTCGTTTTCTTACGTTAATTTTATATTCAGTATTATATTTCTTGTTTGTTAAAAAAAATACAAATAACGTTCTTACAAAAATATAGTAAAAGCTTTACTTTTAGCTCCCATCCTCACCTGTATAAATATATATATATATATATATATATATATATATATATATATATATATATATATATATATATATATATACACACATATATATATACATATACTGTATATATATATATATATATATATATATATATATATATATATATATATATATATATACGTACACACATACATAGAGAGAGAAAGAGACAGACAATAGCAATCAAATAAAAAAAAGATCCCTTTTGAAATGCAAGCGAACGGCCGAATATTCCGACAATGAAAACGTTACGCGGACAAGAGAGAGAGAGAGAGAGAGAGAGAGAGAGAGAGAGAGAGAGAGAGAGAGAGAGAGAGAGAGAGAGAGATACAGTTCCCACAATTCAGAATTGGCAGTTACAGAGGGAGACGGGATAAAAAGGAGTGAATACATTACTTATCCGGTCCATATAGAAGCATGAATATGGAACTACTTTTTACCACATCTTTTTCATCCCAATCGCTCTTCTGGGGGGAACCGAAATTAAATATTCAGTAGATATCTCCATCGCATTCCCCCTGTTATTCTCCTTCGACGATGAAATTGTCCATTTCAGGGATAACAATTGTTTCGCTTAATTTTCCGTTTAAACGGTGTTTTATTTTAATATTTTTCCGAGCTAAAAATTTCTTTTTCAGGGAAAACAATTGGTTTTGCTTAATTTTCCGTTCAAACGTTGTTTTATTTCAATAATTTTCTGAACGAAAAATTACTCGTTCAGAGGAAAACAAATTGTTTTGCTTAATTTTCGGTTCAAATGTTATTTTATTATTTTAATAATTTTCGGAGATAAAAATTGTCTATTTCGGGGAAAACAATTTTTTTTATTCTCTGTTCAAATTATTGTTTTATTTTAATAATTTTCAATGCTAAAAGTTACTATTTCACGGAAAATAATTGGTTTTGCTTAATTTTCCGTTCAAATGTTTTATTTCAATAATTTTCGGAGCTTAAAAAAATCTTTTTCAGAGAACAATTTTTTTTTCTTAATTTTTCCCGTTCAACTATTGTTTTATTTTAGTAGTTTTCGGAGATAAAAATTCTGTTTCAGGGAAAACTATTTGGTTTTCCCTAATTTTCCGTTCAACTGTTGTTTCAGTCTAATAATTTACTTATAGTTTCATCTATTTCCTTATTAATTTGTTAATTTAATTTTTAATTTATTAGTAAGTGATCTCTTCTTTTTGAATTTCCCATTACCTCCTCTTACTTCTTTCCAATGAACACCATAATATAATTTGGAAGCTTGAATGTCAAGTCAGTGGCTCCTGTGGTATTGTTCCATATAAATAGGGTTTATCTTCTGAGTAGTAGTAATAATAATAATAATAATAATAATAATAATAATAATAATAATAATAATAATAATAATAATAATAATAATAATAAATAACCTGGCCTCATTCTTCTAATGGAACTTTCGTATTGTCAAATTTGACGAATAAAGACAGAAAATTGCAAGAACAAAGTACATATGTTGTATTAATTCACTTATTTCATAGTAGAGAACTTCGACTACAAAAAAAAAAAATGTGAAATATTTTGTATTCAGAAATTTATTTTATATAAGGAACTCTTCTGCTATATGCCAAAGTTGGTCATTTTAACCAATATCTGTATTTTTTTATAATTTAGTTTTTTTTTTTGCCAAATTTAGAAAATTCTGTATTTCAGAAATGAATTTTGTTAGACTTACACTTCAAGCGAAAGCAGACCAGTTTGCAGAAAAAGGAATAACTAAAAAAATGTAAAATATTTCGTATTCAGAAATTTATTTTATGTAAGGAACTATTCTGCTATGACTGAAATTGGTGATACTAAAAAATGCAGAGAATTTTGTATTGCAGAATTGTATTTTATGAAAGGAACCAAGCTGCTGTACACTGAAATTGGTAATTTTTAAATTTTAACACAATACCTATATTTTGTCTTTCAATTTTCTTTCTGCGTTCGGCAAATTTAGAATAGTCTAAATTTAGAATAGTCTAAATTTGACGAACAAAGAAAAAGAAAATTATAAGACAAAATATAGGTATTGTGTTAAAATCACGTTTCATTGTACACAGCTTGATCCCTTCAATAAAATGCAATTCTGCAATACAAAACATTCTACAAAATTCTCCGCATTTTTTACTATCACCAATTTCAGTCATATCAGAATAGATCCTTACATAAAATATATTTCTGAAATTCAAAATATTTTATATTTTTTCTGTAGTTATTCCCATAAATACAGATATTGGTTAAAATTACCAATTTTAGCATATGGCAGGTTCACCCTGTCAATAAAACATATTTCTGAAATACAGAATATTCTACAAAATTCTCTGCATATTTAGTATCAACAATTTCAGTCATAGCAGACTAGAGCCTTATATAAAATAAATTACTGAAATACTAAATATTTTACATTTTTTCGTTATTCCTTTTTCTACAAACTGGTCTGCTTTCACTTGAAGTGTGAGTTTAACAAAATTCAATTCTGAATACAGAAATTTCTAAATCCGACGAAAAAATAAAAATTTGAAAGAAAAATACAGATACTGTGTTAAAATCACCAGTTTCAATGTATAACGCTTGATACCTTGATGCCTTCCATACAATTCATTTCTGAAATATAAAATATTCAACAGAATTCTCTACATTTTTTATCATTTCTATTTTCTACAAAGTAATCTGCTGTCACCTGAAGTGTGAGTTTAACAAAATCCATTTCTGAAATACAGAAATTTCTAAATCTGACGAAAAAAAAAATTAAAGAAAAATGCAGAAATTGCGTTCAAATCACCAATTTTAGTACATAACAGGTTCATCCCGTCAATAAAATTTATTTTTGATATACAAAATAGTTTACGAAATTCTCTACATCTTTAGTAACACCAATTTCAGTGTACGACAGCTTGATCCCTTACACAAAATACGTTTCGGAAATACAAAATATTCTACAGGATTCTCTATATTTTGTAGTAATTTCTTTCCCTGCAAAGTGGTCAGCTGCAATCACTTGAAGTGTGAGTTTCATTAGCACTTCAGAAGCATGTTTGGAGTTTGTGGGCGTTTCAGTGAAGTATATCTCACATGTATGTGTGTATGGATGTATGCATGTCTGTATGTATGTATGTATGTATATGAATTTCCCTGAAGTATAGCTGGCACAATACGATAGAGTGATTCTATAAAATTATATTAAAGATTATGCTTAAATCGAAGTCACTTATCAGGATAATGTATAGTTTGTTGGCGTTCCAGTGAAGTATATCTCACATGTATGTGTGTATGGATGTATGTATGTATGTATGTATATGAATTTCCCTGAAGTATAGCTGGCACAATACGATGGAGTGATTCTATAAAATTATATTAAAGATTATGCTTAAATCGAAGTCACTTATCAGGATATATATATATATATATATATATATATATATATATATATATATATATATATATATATATATATATATATATATATATATATATATATATAGGTGAATTAAATTCACAATTATATATCTCACATATCTTATATCCTCCTGAAGATTTTCTTAACCACTTACTATCTTCCTGGGAAATAGACATAAAACGAAAGATAATTACATTTTTTCCTCTTGACTGAACACAAAGGATTAACATGTTTCTAATCATTGTCTAGTAAGAATAATGATTTTTATACAATCGGCTTTTAAAATAGTTTTCAATTTGATCATTTATCATTAGGACAAAACGGGTTTTATACCTGAAGGGAATTACCCCGTTCAAAGCTTGCGTATTTATCCATCACTTATAAGAAGTATCATATATTATACAGTGAAAGGGATGAATTGATTATTATCATAATTATCAATCAGGAAAGTAAGAAAGTGAAGCCCCTAACCAACGTCAAAAATAATTTTATCTGTAGATAATGATAAGAAATCCTAATTATCAGTCAGGAAAATAAAAAAGTGAAGTCACTTAGTGACATCAAAAATAATTATCTATAAATAATAATAAAAATTCCTAATTATTAGTCAGGAAAATACGAAAGCGAAGCCACTCAGTAACGTCAAAAACAATTGTTATCTGCAGATAAGAAATCATAATTATCAGTCAGGAAAATAAGAAAGTGAAGTCACTTAGTGACATCGAAAACAATTATCTATAACTAATAATAAAAAATCCTAATTATTAGTCAATAAAATAGGAAAGCGAAGTCACTTAGTAACGTCAAAAATAATTGTTATCTGTATATAATGATAAGAAATCCTAATTATCATCAGGAAAGTAGGAAAGTAAAGTCACTCAATGACGTCAAAAATAATTATCTGTGGGTAATGAAAAAAATCTTATGCACTGACGTCAGAGAACAAACAATTCTCATTAGTAGAAAAAATAATTCACATTAACGACACAACAGAATAATTCACATAAATTTCTGATAATTAAATAATATAATTCATCGTGACCGAAGTATATATAAGAATAATAATTATTAATCTTATAAGCATATATATATCTTGAGAGAATAACCCTTATTTTTCTACGACGTCAAAAAATAATCCTGATTATCAAAAGG
Source organism: Macrobrachium rosenbergii (assembly GCF_040412425.1). Classification (NCBI taxonomy): domain Eukaryota; kingdom Metazoa; phylum Arthropoda; class Malacostraca; order Decapoda; family Palaemonidae; genus Macrobrachium; species Macrobrachium rosenbergii. The sequence goes on from NC_089794.1 coordinate 23,634,823, forward strand.
CGTCAAGGAATTATTCTAACTGTAAATATCAAAGTGAAAGCCCTCTTAAAAGCTGATGGTGTGAGAATAATCAGTGTTATTAGTCAGTGACGTCATAGATTAATCCGTAGCGTTCAGTCAGGAGAAAAAAAATAATGCAGTTATTTTTTCACTTTATATCTGTTTTTTTCTGGATGGTGGTAAGTAGTGAGGACAATCTTCAATAGAAGAAAGAAGTATGTAGATATTATACATCCATGAGTATATATAATTGTGAAATATAGATATATATATATATATA
>NC_089794.1:23640102-23642602 GCF_040412425.1 Macrobrachium rosenbergii
CTAAGAAAACAAAGACTCTTTCTCTTACATATATGTAGAGAGAGAGAGAGAGAGAGAGAGAGAGAGAGAGAGAGAGAGAGAGAGAGAGAGAAGACAACCCAATAACGACACAAATTTGAACAGGATGTTTAACCCAAAGTCTAAAGAAATGCAAAGCAAACACGGCGTTCTTTGATCCATGCTAATGTGTGCTTTGACCAAACACGGACACAAACGCTCACGCACAGACGCTCCCTCACGCACGCAAGCACGAACGACTCCTTCCCTCCCCTCGCCCCAACCCTTTGCATGTCACAGTCATTACGAATACTCACGCACCCGATGATGTTCCGTGTTACGTGATGTTACGTCAGGTCGAGGTGAACGGAACGGTAGAAGAAATGAAGGAAAGATTTCGAAATGTTGTTTGAAGATTTTGAGTCAAAAAAATGCCGGGAGTAATTATATTATGATTTTGCTTGTTCGTTGGTATATGCGTGAGAGAGAGAGAGAGAGAGAGAGAGAGAGAGAGAGAGAGAGAGAGAGAGAGAGAGAGAGAGAGAGAGAGAGAATGGTTTATGTGTAAACATAAATATTTATATATATGCATATACATGAATGTATATAAATATATGTTATATATATATATATATATATATATATATATATATATATATATATATATATAGAGAGAGAGAGAGAGAGAGAGAGAGAGAGAGAGAGAGAGAGAGAGAGAATGGTTTATATATTAATATAATATATGTATGTATATATACATACATAAATAATATATATATATATATATATATATATATATATATTATATATATATATATATATATATATAGAGAGAGAGAGAGAGAGAGAGAGAGAGAGAGAGAGAGAGAGAGAGAGAGAGAGAGAATGGTTTATGTAAACGTAAATATTTATATATATGCATATACATGAATGTATATAATATAAATATACATGTTATATATATATACATATATATATATATATATATATATATATTTATATTTATATATATACATATATATATATATATATATATATATATATATATATATATATATATATATATATATATATATAGAGAGAGAGAGAGAGAGAGAGAGAGAGAGAGAGAGAGAGAGAGAGAGAGAATGTGGCCGCCAGCAAGGAAAATCCTGCTTGAGATACTAATACCCAAAAGAGAAATATACTTTCTACTATTTGTGACTTTCCGGAGCCAGCTTAACAAACGCGGGGTGACAGAATGCGTAAATAATGCAAAAGGGTTTTCCGAAAGGGTACAAGGAATGTTAAATGAAAAATGAAGGGGGAAAGTTACAAAAGAGAGAGAGAGAGAGAGAGAGAGAGAGAGAGAGAGAGAGAGAGAGAGAGAGAGAGAGAGAGAGAGAGAGAGAGAGAGATGGTTTGTGTAAAAAAATATATATATATATATATATATATATATATATATATATATATATATATATATATATATATATATATATATACATATATATATATATATATATATATATATATATATATATATATATAGAGAGAGAGAGAGAGAGAGAGAGAGAGAGAGAGAGAGAGAGAGAGAGAGAGAGAGAGAGATTTCTGTATGTTTCAATATATGTGTATATAAGGAAATGAATACATGGAAGCGTGTTTCACAAACACACACACAGAAGGAATAATGAATGAAGGGAAGTTAAAAAAAAAAACTTCCGTGATGCGTGAGAATGGGAAAAGGATTTTACCAAATGTAAAATGTCGTCATGTAAACATCTTTAGAAGCCTTTCATTTTACTTTATCTTTCACAAATCTCCTCTCTCTCTCTCTCTCTCACAAGTCTCCTCCATGTTGGGTCTTGGTCTCCCAATTTTTTTTTGGTGGGGGTGGGGCGGTTACCTAAAGGAGCCTCCTGCTGACTCTATCACGTATTACTTTTGTCTCTGGGGTTTTAAGAAAGACGTGTCCAAGATATCTCTGTCTTATTGTCATCATTATCTTGTCTATATGAGGGACTTCTGTAATTTATATTATTATATATACATATACATATATATTATATATATTATATATTTGTATGTGTGTATTATATATATATATATATATATATATATATATATATATATATATATATATATATATATATATATATATATATTAGCGCGAAATAGGTGGACCATGGAAACGTATTCATCTCTACATAATTCTTTATTTCCAACGTTTCGTAATAAAAAGCTTTATTACATCATCAGGGAATCTGTTAAATAATGAATAAAATTACTTTAAAAATTGCTCTTAAAATCAATAAAATCCATAAAATACTTCGCAGTTTTTTTTAAAGTAATTTTATTCATTATTTAACAGATTCCCTGATGATGTAATAAAGCTTTTTATTACGAAACGTTGGAAATAAAGAATTATGTAGAGATGAATACGTTTCCATGGTCCACCTTCGTGCTAATGTATACCACTGGCCGTCGCCTACTTCTGTTCTTTTTGATATATATATATATA
>NC_089794.1:23645102-23647602 GCF_040412425.1 Macrobrachium rosenbergii
CCTTTAATATGAAAAGCTATATTTTTCCCCGTAAAGGTCCAGTTCCCAATAAAGTTGTACCGCGGAGACAAGTATATAGTTAGCGTGGCATCAAGACATGTTTTTTATCATCATCCGTGTCACGCAAATGTGTGTGTTCTGTGAAAATGTTCCTACCCTGACTGACGATTGTAGGCTGTAAGATTATATTTGAGGGTGGGTGTGTGTGTGTGTGTATGTATGTGGGGGTATGTATATCTGTGTATAATAAATATATATATATATATATATATATATATATATATATATATATGTGTGTGTGTGTGTGTGTGTGTGTGTGTGTGTGTATATACATATTTATATTTACATATGATAAGTGTCACAACAATATTTTAGAATTATGTACATAAAAAAACTGTATTTTTCCAAGATATAAAATTATCTATGTCTAGCTTTTAATACACATTTATATATACTTTATATATACATATATACATATTCACATCTTTATATATACTTTATATACTTACTTTATATATATACTTTCTATATACATATATATATAAAAGGTGATGTTCCCACAATACCACAAATGTCCTTCTAATGAAAGTTATCAATATGAATATTTGACGATTCTTCATGGCACGAAGACACTCTAAGGTTTTAAGGAAAAGTGATACAACTAATGGACTGGATGTTGATAAATATTAGGCACTTATCAGTACTAGACCGCAACCTGGAGTTATCTTTCATCCTGCCATGATATCATATATCCTTGCACACTAAGCCATTTCCAATAATACCAGCTCTACTTTAACTAATAACAGGTTCAGTAGCTCTTAACAAATGACTTTCTACTTCATATACCTTCAGTAATCTCCAATTTGTGATTCTGGAAATCCTGTCAAAAGCTTTTAATACGGTTATGAATTATTCATACAATTCTTGTCTGTCAATTATGGCTCACTTAACTTTTTCGTGGTCAATGTTTGAACTAGATATTATCCTCCATTCTGTATAAAGCTACTCTTCTTTGAATCTTTGTCCTTTATCTTACCCTGTTCATCAAAACCATACAGCATGCATTTAGCTTACCTGTAAAGTAAGTAATGTTACGTCCAAAAAATCTTAACAGTCGCCTTTCCTTTGTAATCTTTCCCTCACCCAGAAATACCTTAAACAAACTGGTCAGCCACTCAATCACACTTTCAGTCGTATCCTTGGCCTTGTTCAAAACACAGTACTCGTTCTTGAATCTTTGCCCCCAGTTTTACCTTTTAATCAAAATCGTGCAATACACCTTTACCTGTAAAGTAAGGCATGTTATGTCCATAAACTTTTAACAGTCACCTCTCCTTTGTAATCTTTCCCTCATCTAGACATACTTTACACAAACTGGTCAGCCACTCAATCACACATTCAACTCCAAAATGTAGTAGCACTTGTAATCCCACCAACTTGTACTTATCTATATTTTTATTATCTTTTAACCTCTTTTTATCTTCAACAGTCACGTCCATAAGCATTTTCATATTCACTATTATGATTATTCAGAAGATAAAGATTATTCATATGGAACAAGCCTGCAGGGGCCGTTGACTTGAAGTTCGTGCTTCAAAAAAATATTTTGGTGTTCATTTGAGAGAAGTTACAGAATATGGTAGGAAATACAGAAAGAATAGATCCGTTATTAGGAAAAAATGGAAAAGAAAAAAAAGATAAATGAATTAATTAATAAATAAATAAGTAAAAATATGATTAAATAAATAAAGTACAAGATGAAATGTTTTAGGATAGTAATGCATTGCATCTTCCAGGTTCTAATTGCACACCATCCTTAGGGAGACTGTAAGGAATGAAATGACTTCTGGAACGCTCGTGCATCACTTTTCTCACCCACATTCAAAATCTCACTAAAAGAATGCCTCCCTTCAGACTGCATCACTCAGTCTTGCTTCGTACATTGCCAATATAAGGCCAGTTCCCTCATTAACCTTTCCCTGCCTTTATAATTATAAGAATAACGCCCTTAAATACATTTCCCCCAACCTCTAGTATTTCATAACAGGATCATCTGTCTTGTTTACCATTTGCTCTCTAAACATTCTCCTCTTTCCCTCAAAGGCTTTTTAATTTCCTCCTCCCTCCATTTACTGTGTTTATTCCCTCTTCCAACCCTCGTGAACGGGCAAATACTTCTCCCTGTTGACTCTATGATGACCCAGCCCTTGACTTTTGCATAATTCTTATATTCTATATTCATGCAGTTTCTTTAACCATTACCCCTTCTCCAGCCAGTTTCTACTTGTAAGCTATCCTCATTTCATTATAGTAAAATTAAAATATTTGTTAAGTCTTTAGTCATATTTCAAAACATTTTCCTGCTGCTAAAACTGATTCTGTGACATATGCTTTAAAAAGACTAAGGACAAAATTATTTCAGTCGTCAATAACACACTTACAGACACATATATATTTATATATATACATATATATATGTGTGTGTGTGTGTTTGTGTATA
>NC_089794.1:23655102-23660102 GCF_040412425.1 Macrobrachium rosenbergii
TATATATTACTTTAAACCAGAGGACAGAGAGAGAGAGAGAGAGAGAGAGAGAGAGAGAGAGAGAGAGAGAGAGAGAGAGAGAGAGAGAATGTGATGTGTAGGAATTACAAAAAAAAAATACAGGAACACTGAAAATTCTCATATATTAATTTCAACCAAAGGGGAGAGAGAGAGAGAGAGAGAGAGAGAGAGAGAGAGAGAGAGAGAGAGAGAGAGAGAGAGAGAGAATAACTAAGGAATTGCTATATATTTGGGATTCTATTGATGACTGACGAAGGCGTTGATCGTGCTATGTTTGTTAAAAGAGTGACAAAGAGAGAGAGAGAGAGAGAGAGAGAGAGAGAGAGAGAGAGAGAGAGAGACTGAAGAACGCGTGAGAGACTAGTTATTGACTAGCTAACATAAACATCTGCCGTTACAGCGCGTATGGATTTAGCAGTTAATGACTATTATAAGGTATGTTTGTTAAAGGAGAGAGAGAGAGAGAGAGAGAGAGAGAGAGAGAGAGAGAGAGAGAGAGAGAGAGAGAGAGCACAGGAGCGCGTAAGAAACCGGCTAACTGGCTGGCTAACATAAACATGTACCGTTACCATAAGTATGGTTTTCAGAAATACCAAGTAAAAAAAAATAACATAATATTGACTTACCTTTCCATAGCCTTGAAAGACTTTCCAAACCACCCTTGATGTATCATTAATGGCTTCTTGTCATATATTAGTTGCAGTATACCCCAAGTAGGCCCATTCACAATTTATCCTTGGCACATACTTAGCTACAGAATTGGATGGCAAAGAGCACTCTCTACTCGTTTTCTTAATACCCAAACAGACACTCGACCACTCTGCTCTGTCAACCATCAATATTTGTTTTACACAAGTTGTTCGATGGCTAATTTACTTCGTACATACATGGGGGCTGTGTCATTAGGCCTATAGGGAAACCGGCGCTTGGGACCAAGTCTTTCAATTCACCCACTAGGCCTAAATCACACTCCGTTCAACCATAGACAACGTAATATTCCCCCCAGTCATTCGTCATATTTGTTTTACACAAGTTGTTCTATGGATAATTTACATCATAAATGTATTGGCTACGTCATTAGGCCTATAGGGAAACCGTGGCATGGGTCGAAGGCTTTCAATACGGGCACTTGGCCTAAAGTCATACTGCACTTTAGATTCACCCACTGACAATGTAATTTCCACGGTCATATTTGTTTTACATAAGTCGTTCGTTAGCTAATTTACACCGTCAATACATGGGGCTGTGTCACTGGCCCTACAGGGAAACCGAGGCTTGGACCAAGGTCTTGCAATTCACGCACTAGGCCTAAGACATATTCCATCTCACATTCAACTGCAAACTGTATTTTCCGCGTCACTCGTTATATTTGTTTTGCACAAGTCGTTCGACAACAAATTTATATTATAAATACACTGGTTGCGTCAGTAGGCCTATAGGGAAACAGCATTTAGGGGCGAAGTCTTTCAATTCACGCACTAGGCCTAAGTCATACTCCATTTTGCATTCAACCAAAGAAAAAGTATGTTTCCCCAACCGTATTTGTTTTACACAGGTCGTTCGATGGCTAATTTATATCGTCAATACACGAGGCTGCATCATTAGGCCTATTAAGAAACAGAGACTTGAAAACCGTCTTGCAGTTCATGCCTAGGCCTATACTCAGCCCTGCTATATTAAACCACAATGCAGGCCTGTTTTTTTTTCCATAATGCTTTTGGTACGCAGCCTTAACTTTCTAAGTAACGTTTCTTTTTATCCAAAACATATAAATATTCCACATTCGTCAGTTAAAGCCAATTACGTCTCTTGATATAAAGCGAAATTGTTTCCCTTGACGTAAACGTGTCGTCTCAGTAAGATTCACACTTTTATGCCGGCTTTATTTGTTTTTGTACCGTTATCTCGGCTGCCTAAAGCACTTCCTACTTATTGTAAGTAACTTATTCTCTTGTTTACAAAACACATAATATGTTTTAAGAAAAACACGGTCTCTTTGGGGGAAAAAATGGGGGGGTGGAGTTTGGTACCGGAGCGACACATCTTCACTCACTAAAAAAACTCGAGTCACTGAGGGAGGATCCCCAAGGCGGTCGCTTACATTATCAGACCAGACCAGCATCTAGTTCGTGAAGTGATAGATGTTATCGTGCGATATACTAAAATAATTACAGCACTTTATCACCTCGTTTAATCATTATCAGAATATGTTGTGTTATTACTGTTAAATTAATCATTACCGCAACAACATAGCGACAGTTTTTTGGAAACACGCTTATCAGAATATGACTTTCGTTTCCCCGCCATCCTCAGTAGCAGCCCTCATTCACTAGGCAATCGAAGTTATCGTACAATGCACAAAAAATCATTATGTTCCCTTTCCACCTCTTTTATTATCATAAGAATATGTTATTTTTTACAGGCAAATTAAACATTACTGCAACAATACCGAAAGTTTTTGAAAATCGTTCAGCAAAATACGATTTTCGTTTTCCCGCCATTCTCGGCGTCTTGTGAACCAACAGAGACCAGGCGAAAAGGTTAAGCAATCTAATGTCATTTTTTTTTTTATTCTAGGGCTTTTGGATGATCGTTAGGGAGAAGTAATAAACAAAGCCTACTTTAATAAAGCAATTTTGACCTATATGGAGGGAAATTTGTTCTTAAAGGAAGGACAGAATAATTAAAATAATGGTTGAATCGATAAGCATAGGTCTAGCGTTGTATGGCCAAGATTCTTTTCCTTGTGGTTACTCTTCTTCAAGTTCATATAGCCTTTGACATGGTGACTCTATATCTTCTTTAAGAGGCGCGTATCCTATAACCTTCCGTAAATGAGAGAGAGAGAGAGAGAGAGAGAAATGAGTTATGTAACCTCGACGCAGAAACAGCGTTGGAGAAATTTAAAAGGATGAAAGACACGAAATTATCCACTCCAAATACGAGTGTGATTCCTTCCCCCTTCCCCTCTCCTCTCTCTCTCTCTCTCTCTCTCTCTCTCTCTCTCTCAAGTTCCTGAGAATGATATTATGCATGAGAGATGTCAAGAGAGGGAGGGAGCCAGGTGCATCCTCGCCATTATATACGAGATTATCCTTGAAGCCTTGTTACGCGTTCCAGCGGGTCCCTATCGGAGTTCCGGGCAATAAGGGCGCCTGAGGCGATGTTTGCAGATTATGTATGCTAGCTTGATATGTAGTTTGATTTCTTTAATTGTTTATTTTTTATTTTAATTAACTGTGGATGTGTTAATATATGGTTTAAAAGAAATAGGCTTTTTTACTTTAGTAATAATAATAATAATAATAATAATAATAATAATAATAATAATAATAATAATAATAATAATAACTATTTATCGGTCAATTTTACCGGGACCAGGAGTATACAATTTCTATACGTTTTCATGTAATGAACAGAAGGCAAACGTGATAGCAGTAAATGTAATGAGAGAGAGAGAGAGAGAGAGAGAGAGAGAGAGAGAGAGAGAGAGAGAGAGAGAGAGAGAGAGAGAGAAAGAGAGAGAGAGAGAGAGAGAGAGAGAGAGAGATCTCGTCGTTCTATGAACATTCACGCTTGGTTTCGCTTGACACAAAGCAAAAAAAAAAACTCACACAAACATAAACTCTTGGGAACAAAAAAATAAATACACACAGACGTGAAAAATAAAAACGTTTAAATTAAGCTGGGAAAAACTGTCCTTTAGAAGCGTGGAGGCAGAAATGTTCTCACTCTTCAATTATTCCACCGGATGGAGATTGTTTCAGCTTAGTTTACCTCAAGAGTCGTTTCTTTTAGTTTTCTGTACAAGAAAACTACTGTGCCGGCTTTGTCTGTCCGTCCGCGCTTTATTCTGTCCGCACTTGTTCTGTCCACACTTTTTCTGTCCGCACTTTTTCTGTCCAAACTCTTTTCTGTCCGCACTTTTTCTGTCCAAACTCTTTTCTGTCCGCACCTTTCTGTCAAACTTTTCTGTTCTGTTTTTCCGCACTTTTTCTGTCCAAACTCTTTTCTTTCTGTCCGCACTTTTTCTGTCCAAACTCTTTCTGTCACTTTTTCTTTCCGCACTTTTTCCAAACTTTTTCTGTCACTTTTTTTCTGTTTCAAACTCTTTTCTGTCTGCACTTTTTCTTTCCGCACCTTTTCTGTCCAAACTCTTTTCTGTCCGCACTTTTTCTGTCCAAACTCTTTTCTGTCCGCACTTTTTCTGTCCAAACTCTTTTCTGTCCGCACTTTTTCTGTCCAAACTCTTTTCTGTCCGCGCTTTTTCTTTCCGCACTTTTTCTGTCCAAACTCTTTTCTGTCCGTGCTTTTTCTTTCCGCACTTTTTCTGTCCAAACTCTTTTCTGTCTGCACTTTTTCTTTCCGCACTTTTTCTGTCCAAACTCTTTTCTGTCCGCACTTCTTCTGTCCGCCCTCAGATCTTAAAAACCACTGAGGCTAGAGGGCTGCAAATTGGTATGTTAATCATCCACCACCTTAAATCATCAAATATACAAAATTGCAGCCCTCTAGCCTCCGTAGTTTTTAAAAATTTTATGTAAGGTTAAATTTAGCCATAACTGCGCTTCTGGCAAAGATATAGGACATGCCACAACCTGGCCGTGGCTGAAAGTTTCATGGGCCGCGGCTCATTCAGCATTATACCGAGACCACCGAGAGATAGATCTATTTTCGGTGGCCTTGTTTTAATATGCTGTAGCGGCTGCATTTTGTACCAGTTTATACTACTATGGCGCTGTCTTAGTTTGGTAGGCGTTTTATCTTGGCTGCAACTAAAATATGCTAAATAGTTCGCCCAGTGCAGTTGTGGGGTATTTTAATCTCCAAATGTTTAAGCGGCTCTCTCTCTCTCTCTCTCTCTCTCTCTCTCTCTCTCTCTCTCTCTCTCTCTCTCTCTTTATTTTGTTTCATCATATTTATTCATTTACTTATCACTTTTCATCATAACTTCTCTCTCTCTCTCTCTCTCTCTCTCT
>NC_089794.1:23665102-23667602 GCF_040412425.1 Macrobrachium rosenbergii
TTCAACATAGTAAAGTATAATCTTCTGTCTAAATATTATCTGTCTAAACTAGATAGTATTTATATATATATTATTATATATATATATATATATATATATATATACATATATATATATATATATATATATATATATATATATGTGTGTGTGTGTGTGTGTGTGTGTGCTTGCGTGCGTGCATGTGTGTATGCTTGTGTGCGTGTGTGAGTGTTTCTTATCAAAACCTTAAAAGCTATCTGTGATAGTATAAGCCTCACTAAGCAGCATAGAAAAAAGCCTCAGCAAAAACCCTTTCGCCTCCAGAACGTTAATGTTTTGGGGAATACATAAGAAGATTAGCGACGTCCGATTTTCTCTTAATATCACTGAGGAGATTCATATTTTTTCTCCTGCATATATTAGACTTAAGGACCAGAAGATACTCAGGCAAAAAAAAAAAAACTCATTAATGAAGTGGTTTTTTTTCCCTTTACAAGAAAGAAGAAATTGATAGACATGAATTAAGTAGCAGTTAATAGAATATCATATTAAAAAGAAATCAAGTGTACCATTATGTTAATGAGATCCATTTTATACTTGAATATATCAGGATCTAGAGTAGAGTCCTTCAGGATCTGAGACAGAATCCTTCTTTTTATAGATCATTATTTTAAAACACCATTAAGCTTACCATCATGTTAATGGGATTCCTTTTATACTTGAAGTAAAATATCAGGATCTACAGTAGAGTCCTTCAGGATCTATAAAAGAGCCCTTCTCCGTGGTCAGGTGGGTTAAGGAATTCGAAACCTGCCAAGGACGTCAGAATTTCTCCATTTGGGTTTTAGGTTTCGTAGTGAAAAACGTATCCTAAAAAGTGTGGAAGATATCAAAAATAAATTAAAATGGCATTGTGGTTATTAAAATCAAACACAGGTCTCAATACCTTCAAGATATTCCCATTGAAATGACATCATCAAATGATCAAGGAGAGTTCGAATCCATTTGGTTCTTAGTTTGAACCTTCGGCTTTGTAGTGACAATCTAAGATGGCATTGTGGTTATTTCATTTACATACAGGTCTTAGCATATTCATAATATTCCCATTAAATTGAGACCATCAAATGATCAAGAACGATTTTGTTCTTAACCTGAGGGTTCGAATCCTGCTAAGAACGTCAGAATTTCTCCATCTGGTTCTTTGTTTGGACCTTAGGCTTCGTAGTAACAAGTTAAGTTAAGACAACACTGCAGTTATTCAAATTACAAACAGATCTCAGCACGTTCATCATATTCCCACCATTGAAATGACACTACAAAATGATCAAGAAATAATTTGTTCATTCTCCTTAGAATCCCGGAGTATAACTCCCGTTGGAATAAGATCGTCAGATCTTCAAGAACTCATTTTTCAATTCGCCTTAGAGTCCCGGAGTATAATCACTCCCGGGAGTAGGTGGAGTGTGTGTGTGTGACAGGTCTTCCTTCTATTGCGCAGTCCAGGAGTTGATTTATTGACATACAAATGAAACTGAGAGTTGAGGAGGATGCTTCCAAAGGTCATTTACTAAAGGGGACCACTGTGAACACTGTGCCAGCTGTCTTGGCTCTCAAGTCCTGGTCAAAGCAGAGTGAAGAAGAGTTATTGTTGCAGTTTTTCTCATTTCTGCTTTCCTTCATTGCCAAGGTTCGGAGAGTCGTGCCACTTCTGAGTTTCCTGAATTCTGTAAACTTTTAAACTTCAGAGAACTGTCGTTCTGAATTCCTGGTCGAAGCAGAGTCAAGAATAATTATTACAGTTTTTCTCGTTCTATTTGCCTTTGGTGCCAAGATTCAGATTCAGAATTTCCTCTCAGCTTCTGTGTCTCCTGAATTCTGTGTGAACTTTTTAAACTTCAGAGAGGTGTAGCTCTGAAGTCCTGGTGGAAGCAGAGTGAAGAAGAGTTATCACAGTTTTTTATTTCTATTTTTCTTCGCTGCCAAGGCTCGGAGTTTCGTGCCAGCTTCTGTGTTCCCTGAATTCTGTGTGACCCTTTTAAATTTCAGAGAGGTAGCTGTTTCTCTCTTGTTGTCTTGTCTATTTTGGCAGAGGGTAAAAATACTTGAATGGCCCTCAGTGGCCTTTGTGTTAGGAAAAAAATAGCTATCTAAATTCTTAGATATGACAGAAATATTATATGCCATCCAATATTTACTTCACGTATGAGTCCCGAGCAGCAACCAAAAGCTAGGATTTATTATTAGACCTCTGATATATTTAGAAAGGAAAGTGACAGGTAGCTCTACATCTTAATATATATATATATATATATATATATATATATATATATATATATATATATATATATATATATATATATATATATATATATATATATATATATAAACAAGCACATATAGACAATAAATAGAGGGGTCTGAGTACTTATTTGTGAGCGCTCGTGTGTGCATGTGTGTGTGTGTGTGTATGCAGACGTGGTCACAAGTTGAGGGTATAAGGATGGAGACAAAATCCTTAAGG
>NC_089794.1:23672602-23680102 GCF_040412425.1 Macrobrachium rosenbergii
TTAGAGGGTGTTTTTTATCCATCTATCTATCTATCTATCTATCAATCTATCTATCTATCTATCTATCAATATGTATGTATATATATGTATATATATATATATATATATATATATATATATATATATATATATTTATATTATTTCCCCTCCTCTTTCCAGCCGAAGAACCAGCAGCCATGCATACGAGCGGCGCAAGCAGCAGCACTTTACTTCTTCGCCAGCCATCTACGTGCGCGCCCTTGTCTCTCGTCCTGCTCCTCCTGGCGCGGTACTTCCTGTCGTCTAGGGCCTTCGTCACATAGGGAACAGACGCCTGCTTGTCACCTCGCAGTAGCTAGCTAGAGCCGCGTCATCGAGAGACAAGACAGGGGAAGGGGGAAGGGAGGTCTACTGTGTCGCCTTCCTCTCACTGACGGTCCCAGTGCGAGCCCTTGCGGGACGCCGCAGTCTACTACCAAGGTCTCCAGGATAAATTATGGAACGCCGCGTGTGCTTTCCAGATGATGACTTGTGTGTTCTTCGCGCTCGTGTGCGTGCGTGTGTGTGTGTGTGTGTGTGTGTGCGTGCGTGTGTAGCAGTATATGTTATCTATACCGTGTACATACTCAAAAGGCAAACGAGGACTTTAAAGCAATTTGTTTTTCAAGTCAGTTTGATCTTTCCATAAAATATAAAAATTCGTCTTGTGGAAAACCCTGTTGACGAGGTTCTTCATGAGTGAACTGGTGTTGCAAGGAGTGGCTATGGGAAAACCTCAAGAGTACATAATTCCTGGAAGCGCTCAAGGAGAAAAATAAACCACTGAGTTCCTTTTCATTCATTCCAGTTTTCCAGCAACTTTCCAGTTGGCTGAGCGGCTTTCATTTTTCCAGATGTTCCTACAGAAAGGAGTCATATCCAGTATCCAGTCAATCAAACAGATGTCACTGTAGTGTCTCACTATAGACGCTATAATAGACAACGGGTTTTGGAATGCTCATATAGTTCCTTCGGAGGGTGCCAGCAAAGTATGATCATGAAACCCCTGATTTTTCATGATTTCTTTTATCTTTCCATCCCATTTGGGGTCAGTTTCAAAGCTGATTTGCTTGAGAAGTTCATAAGCGTCAAACAACTTTCTTTCATGAATAAGAATTGACATGAATTGCCGATAACATTTTGGTGCCACAACTCTCCCATGATTATTCTGGATTCTTAATTTATGCCCATTACAAACCGCATTTGTTTGTGTGATTGCCAATTTTTTATGTCACTTAACCAAAACCTAAAATCCTTAGCCCTTCAAGAACAATAAATAATAAAAAATGGAAAGTTTCTGTATATGTATAAAAATAAAGAAAAGACAAAACCTTGGTCCCCAAGACATGGATTTTTTTTTTTTTTTTTTTTTGTCTTTGAAGGTGACAACCGTTCATTCAATACAGCTACAGTGTTTGTTGGATGTGTATAAATATATAAATATACCGTATATACAATCTAGCTGTCTACGAGAAGTGTGGGATGTAATTAGCTTTTATATGTCATTTGAGAAAGAAACGAATATATATATATATATAAAAAATTATATCAACGGCTTGTGTGATTTTTTTCTCTCTAACCCCATCTCTATCTTTTCATCTTCTCCCCTTTTGAATTCGTCACGAAAAATTAACTAAAACTTAATATTAATGTTCTTTCTATTTCCCCCCACCTCTAAGTTTCATTTCCTGACGTCTAAATATCTGGTAACCATGTTCCCTCACTTTACCCTGTAGCATTCATTGTCATTCATTTTTTTTATCTAATTAATATTCATTTTTCATTTCCTCACCCGCTGACTGCATTCATTGTCATAGAGACTGAATATTAATGTTGCTTATATTTCTCCTCTGACATTCATTTCCTGTCGTCATTTTTCCTCGCTTTATCCCGAAACATTCATTTTCTGTCTCAACAGTACTCATTTTTATTTTGCTCACCCAGTGGAGTTCATTTTAATTCATCATATGCCTTCACATTCATTCCCCTTTATCTTACGATATAACATTCATTTCCCATCCCCATCAACCTACGCCGTTCATTTTCTTTCATTTTCTTTCATATTCCCTTCATGCTTTCATTCAAAGTGTTCTGATATTCAAATAATTAATTTTCCTTCCTCTAACAATTGGGCTTCACTTTCATTTATCACCAACATTGCACGCTGAAGGATTACCTCCATATCCCACCCCCCTACCCCCATCATTACATTTCTGAAGGATCTCAAGGATCTCTTAATCCTGAAATCCTATCATACAAGGAGAACCTTTTCCTAGAAAGCCCTATGAAGGATCTTCACTTCTGCCCCCCTTAGAAAAGTTCACCGTTTAAAGAATCCTTCTATACTGCAAAAACATCCTGTAAGGGCCTTTTTTTCTTCAGTGTCAGCATTTAAAGTAACTCACCGAAGGATCTGTTCGACCTCCAGCAGGATTCTTTGAAGATCCTCTCTCTCTCTCTCTCTCTCTCTCTCTCTCTCTCTCTCTCTCTCTCTCTCTCTCTCCACTTTTCAGATCAGTTTCTGAAGGATATTCTTTTCTGTTCAACATTACTCTATGGAAAATGTCCTTTTGCAAAGCTAGAATCGTATAAAGGATCTCGCACTCCACGATTTAACTGTAAAAAGAATCTTCTTGTCCCTCAAAAATAACTAATTGAACGATATCCTTGCACTTTCCTTATCCTCCCTCGAAGGTACTCCTTTCTCCAACAGAAGGCACTCCTTTCTCCAACAGAAGGCACTCCTTTCTCTAGCAGAAGCTATTCCTTTCTCCAACAGTAGGCACTCCTTTCTCCAACAAAAGCTACTCCTTTCTCTAACAGAAGCTACTCCTTTCTCCAACAAAAGGTACTCTCACCTCCAATATGAAGTGCTCCCTTCTCCAACAGAAGGCACTCTTTCTCCAGAAAAAGGTTCTCCTGTCTCCAACAGAATGTACTACTACCTTCAATATGAAGTACTCCCTTCTCCAACAGAAGACACTCCTTTCTCCAACAAAAGGTGCTCCTTTCTCCAACAAAAGGTACTCCTTTCTCCAACAGAAGGTACTCCTTTCTCCAACAGAAGGCACTCCTTTTTCCAACATAAGGTACTCCTTTCTCCAACAGGAGGCACTCCTTTCTCCAGCAGAAGGTACTCCTTTCTCCAACAGAATGTACCCCTTTCTCCAACAAAAGCTACTCCTTTCTCCAACAGAAAGTACATCTTTCTCCTACGTTGTCCCCGTTTGAAGTCACCTTTTCTACTTCATCATCTTTTTAAGAATATTTTCCAAAAGGTATCTTCATTTTAATGATGCTTTTTCCTCCTCACTTTAAAAGGCCCCATTTTCTCCAAGTACCATCCTGCTGGAGACATCCTTAACTACCTAGGATCTCCCCTTTTAAAGAATATCCTATCCCTCAGACATTATCTGTAAAGGATCCTTTTTTAGCCTCAATCAAAACCTTTTAAATTATTTCTAAAGGATTCTTTTCGGCCTTAATTATCATCCTTTGAGTGATGTCCTTTTGGGTCAGCGTTCCATTTCAATCATTTTACCAAGAAGCATTACTCTTTTGAAGAATCTTCTTGACCCGAGAATCATCATTTCAGATTCCTCAAAATCCTACAAGCATCACCATTTGAAGGATCTTTCTCTATCCTAGAGTCATCATTTCAGATTCCTCAGATTCCTCAAAATCCTACAAGCATCACCCTTGGAAGGATTTTTCTCTCCCTAGGATCATCATTTCAGACTTCTCAAAATCCTACAAGCATCACCCTTTAAAAACAGCTTCTCTCGACCCTAGGGTCAACCTGCTATCATCCTTTCAGAATCCTGAAAATCCTTCAAGCACCGCCTTTTGAAGTACTACGTCATTCCTTCCTCATCCTCAACGTCACCCACTCAAGAATTTCCTTTTCTATTTGCAAAAAAAAAAAATTTCTTCTCGATATAATTCAAGATGGATAATCTCTCCCTCAGCAATTTGGTCGAGTGTGAATCGTGTAATATCAAACATAATTATTCTCTGTATTAGTGGTTATAAAATTAATATTTTTAAAGGACTTAAATTTGTAAATTACTGTCATTTTCTGATGAGCTATTTACGCCCTAATGGCCCTAAATTTATAAGATATTATACCATTTTCTGATAAGACAGTTGTGTTCTAATAGCAAATAGAGTTTATATCATTGTGTCTGATAATGATTTATATGTACAAATGATACTTTTATCTGATGTTTGTTGACAGTAAGGATACAACATAAAGTTTTGTACTTTTAATAAATATATATATATATATATATTTATTAAATATATATATATATATATATATATATATATATATATATATATATATATATATATATATATATATATATATATATGTTTATATATATATATATATATATATATATATATATATATATATATATATATATATATATAATATTCCTTTTGCAGTATGGATTATGAATGAAATAAAAGCAATTAATAGATAGATAACACTAAAACTCGATGTTAAGAATTTCTGCTTGTCAAATTTTTACTTTCCCCAAAAAATACAAGGACTTTCAATAACTGAGACAAATAAGCTAAAGTCATCTTGAAATAAAAAAAAACAGACGCATCATATTAATGTTCTTTAAGTAAAGTAAAAATTGGAACTCATCTTCAGTAAACAAAGATTATAATCGAAGAAAAATATTCGCAAATTGCTGAGGAAAAGAGACAACCACTAATAACCCTTTTGCGTGAACTACCAATGTGTTCCAACATCCTTTTTTTGGAAAAGATTGTGGCTGTATGCCCTGTGTACACTTCACGATATTAAGGAGGACGATAAGTCGTGTAATTGTCTTTTGTACATTTGGTTCTTAAATATGTATATATTTTCTGAGAATATAGCTGGTTTGTACAAAAAAAAAAAAAAAAAACGAATGATTGTGTGTTTTATTTCCTGTATTCCTACAGAGATCATCTGGCTTTTTAAAACTACAATTCTGGTCTAGCTGAATATTTCAAGGAATTTAAATTTGACATTCCTATCCTGATGCTGGACATTAATAATCATATGGATATTTCAAAAAAATTATCCTTCATTAAAAACAAGTGAAAAATGCGCCGAAGTAACTTCGGCGCAATCGAGTTTTCACTCCGGTGGTGGCCTCAGCCGCGGACCATAAAACTCTTAGTCGCGGCCCATGAAACTCAGCCACGGTCCGGTAGTGGCCTATGTTTTTGGTACCTATAACGGTGCCTGAAGTACGATTATGGCTGATGTCTTTTATATTGCTGATAAAGACTAAATCTTTCAACTTTTAAGGCATCGAATTTTTATGCTGTTAGTTTTCTGAAAAGAAAACTATTGTGCCGGCTTTATCTGTCCGTCCGCACTTTTTTCTGTCCGCACTCAGATCTTAAAAACTACTGAGGCTAGAGGGCTGCAAATTGGTATGTTGATCATCCACCCTCCGATCATCAAACAAACCAAATGGCAGCCCTCTAGCATCAGTAGTTTTTATCTTATTTAAGGTTAAAATTAGCCATAATCGTGCGTCTGGCAACGATATAGGTCAGGACACCACCGGACCGTGGTTAAAGTTTCATGTGCCGCGGCTCATACAGCATGACAGTATACCAAGACTACCGAAAGATAAATCCATTTTCGGCGGCCTTGATTATACGATGTACAGAAAACTTAATTGCACCGAAGAAACTTCGACGCATTTTTTTGCTTGTTTTATTTTCCTGTTACACTCACAGTGTGATAATGACTGCTTAACTCTCTCTATGTGGATTTGGAACCAACAGCGTTTTTGTTGTTAAGAATGATAGAGGAAATCGTGAATATTATTTTGACAAATAACAGATACAAAGAAACCACCTCGATATTCAGGCAAAGCTTTTTGTTCTCACACACACAAAGTCATTTATAGCCAGCAATTAAACTGAGAGAGAGAGAGAGAGAGAGAGAGAGAGAGAGAGAGAGAGAGAGAGAGAGAGAGAGAGAGAGAGATCTAGAAAAAATAGAGAAAAATTGTGTCCCTTCATAGGCGTCATTAAAAACAGCCGTTAGTTTTTATTGCTCGGATTTTACAGCTCGGTTCGGTGATCCAGATTGGAAATATTTCGGCAAATGGACGCGGACCCACCCAGCGCGTTTTAGGGGGGAGCTAGTGGATTGAGCTAGAGACTGATGCTGGTAAGCCTTTATTCAAGTGATGTGGAAGAGTGTCAGATAATTCTCCAGTTTATGAATTAGCTAAACAAATCATTCATTTACTCTTCATGTACAAGAGTATCAGATAAGTCTCCAATTTATGAATTAGCTGGAAAAATAAAACATTTGCTCTTCATGTACAAGAGTGTCAGATAATTCTCTTATTTATGAATTAGATAGACAATTCATACATTTACTCTTCATACACAAGAGTGTCATATGATTCTGCAATTTATGAATTAGTTAAAAAAATAATACATTTGCTCTTCATGTACAAGAGTGTCAGATAAGTCTCCAACTTATGAATTAGCTAAAAAATAATACATTGACTCTTCATGTACACAAGTGTCAGATAATTTTACAATTTATGAATTAGCTAAAAAAATAACACATCTGCTCTTTCTGTACAAAAGTGTCAGATAATTCTTCAGTTAACGAATTAGGTAGAAAACTAATTTATTTACTCTTCATGTACAAGAGTGTCAGATAATTCTGCATTTTATGAATTAGCTAAACAAATAATTCATTTGCTATTCATACACAAGAGTGTCTATAAGTCTCCAATTTATGAATTAGCTAAAAAATAATGATTTGCATGTACAAGGTGTCACATAATTCTCTAATTATTAGCAAAAATAATAAATAATAGATCTCCAATTTAAAAATTAGCTAGACAATTAAGACATTTATTTTTCATGTAATTTAGACAAGCATTATGATTCATTTGACTGTAAATTTGCAGGTAAATACTTAAACAGTTGGCTATACCAAATTAGCCATACTGACAATGTTATTTATAAAATACGAAATAGGCTGAAGAATTTTAAATGAGGAAAACTGTATTATTTCTTTTAATTGCCCATAGAGGAAAGTACTGCTGTCAACATCATTCCAAAACAACTTTGAATGCGTAGAATTGCATTGTTCTTGTGTCCAGAACTGTTAGTTTGAAAGATTCCCAAAAAGATGATAACTCGAGATATAATCTGCACTGCCAAAATCATTCTGTAAGATACCTAGAATGGTTTCAAATACATATTTAAAGACATATCATGGCCGACGATCGAATTCCTTATTAAACAACGCCTTTTGAAAGACGAGGGTACGAGTTATAGGCCTATAAACATAAAATTTTCCAAAAAGATAATTTGAGAAGCAATCTTCACTGCCAAAATCATCTTGTAAGATACCTGGAATGATTTAAAACAGATCTTTAAAGATATATCTTGGTAGACGATCGAATTCCTTGTTGAACAATGCCATTTGAGAGACGA
>NC_089794.1:23692602-23725102 GCF_040412425.1 Macrobrachium rosenbergii
GTGCTCAAATTAATGCGGACAGCTTGCGACCTTGTTTGAATGCTTGAATGTTGATTGAAGAGAATTAAACATTAAATATATCTGGTCGGATGAGTGGGGTAATTTTTCGTACTGTTCGACTACAAACTGCTTTTCAAGAGTACAATCTTATTTTTTTTAGGTTAGGTCTGTTGCTGCAATGCTCTTATAGAGTCTTAGGCCATTTGACCATAACCTGCTTTTCAAGAGTAGAATTTTATTATTTTTTTTTAGGTTAGACCTATTGCTGCAATGCTCTTATAGAGCCTTAGGCCATTTTTTGTACTGTTCGACTATAACCTGCTTTTCAAGAGCAGAATTTTATTATTTTTTTAAGGTTAGGTCTATTGCTGCAATGCTCTTATAGAGCGTTAGGCCATTTTTTGTACTGTTCGACTATAACCTGCTTTTCAAGAATACAATTTTATTATTTTTTTGAGGTTAGGTCTATTGCTGCAATGCTCTTATAGAGTCTTATGTAATTTGTTGTACTGTTCGACTATTACCCGCTTTTCAAGAGTAGATTCTTGCAATTTTTTTTTACGTTAGGGCTATTGCTGCAATGCTCTTATAGAGTCTTAGGCCATTTGACCACAACCTGCTTTTCAAGAGTAAATTCTTTCTATTTTTTTTGAGGTTAGGTCTGTTGCTGCAATGCTCTTATAGAGTCTTAGGCCATTTGACCACAACCTGCTTTTCAAGAGTAAATTCTTACTATTTTATTTTTTTGAGGTTAGGTCTATTGCTGCAATGCTCTTATAGAGTCTTAGGCCATTTGACCATAACCTGCTTTTCAAGAGTAAATTCTTACTATTTTTTTTGAGGTTAGGTCTATTGCTGCAATGCTCTTATAGAGTCTTAGGCCATTTGACCACAACCTGCTTTTCAAGAGTAAATTCTTACTATTTTTTTGGAGGTTAGGTCTATTGCTGCAATGCTCTCATAGAGCCTTAGGTCATTTGTTGTACTGTTCGACTAAAACCTGCTTTTCAAGAGTAAATTCTTACTATTTTTTTTTAGTTTAGGTCTATTGCTGCAATGCTCTTAGTATAGAGCCTTAGGCCTATGTGTCTATGCCTATATATTGTGAGAAATTTTATTCTTTCCAGATATAATTTTTATTTTTCTTAGTGTCTGATAAATTGATATACATTCTGTTCACGTACTCGAATGAAATATAAGTCTATCAGTTTCTCTGTAACTAAAATTTTAATTTTATTCTTGAAATTTGTCTTTCTAGATTTATTTTTCTTTCTCCTCATGGAATAAATAAACATCCTGTTTAAGAAAAGGAATGGAATAATAGTCTATCAGATCACTTGCAAATAAATCTATGTATGTTTTGTTCTTAGAATTTATTCTTCCCAGATTTAAGATATATATATATATATATATATATATATATATATATATATATATATATATATACAGTATATATATATATACACAGTATAGATATATACAGTGTATATATATATATACATAGTATATATATATATATATATATATATATATATATTTTTTTTATATATATATATATATATGTATATTTATATATATATATATATATATATATATATATATATATATATATTTTTTTTTTTATATATATTCATATATACGTCCGAGTATGTATGTATGTATGTATACATATATATACATGTGTATGTGTACGCGGTATAATTGCTTCCAAGGTCATGTAACAGCTGATATCAAATTAAATCTCATTTAATCGCCTTAAAAAGTAAGAAGTGTCCTTAAGGCTCAAAGGTTAATTTAATATTTAGTTTTTCATTGATTATTTTGGTTACCATGAGACACTTAAGTTGATTTGAAATGAGGAGTTGAGTTTATTCACGCAACTCTAACGAGGTATTTAAATAATAATAATAATAATAATAATAATAATAATAATAATAATAATAATAATAATAATAATAATAATAATAATAATAATAATAACGTTGATATAAGTAATAATGTCATTATTGTCATCTTTACTATTATTAATAACTTCATAATCATCGAAATCATCGTTCAATTAGAAGTTGTATCTCTTTTGAGGGAATTGAAGGTCAGTCTCCCATGACCTTTTTGAGAGGTTTAAGGTCAGTCTCCAGTGACCTTTTTTGAGAATAAAAGTCAGTCTCAGTCTCCCATGACCTTATTCAGGGATTATAAGTCACTCTTCAGTGACCTTTTGTCAGATTGAAGGTCAGTCTCCTATGACCTTTTTTGAAGATTGATGGTACGTCTGCCATGACCTTTTTTGAAGATTGATGGTCAGTCTGCCATAGCCTTCCTTGGGAGATGATTTGTCAGTCTGCCATGACCTTTTTTGAAGATTGATGGTCAGTCTGCCATGGCCTTCTTTGGGAGATGAAATGTCAGTCTGCCTCGACCTTTTTTGGGAGATTGATGGTCAGTCTGCCATGACCTTTTATTGGAAGATTAAATGTCAGTCTCCAATGACCTTGTTTTGTGTGTTCCCACACATTTTGTTTATACCTTTATCCTAGCCCCTAATATCCTGCGTAAGTTCTCAGCTCCCAAATATTGCCTTATAATTCTTCTCCCTCACGTCTACGCCATATCTCACTTGAACAGCATTCCCCTCCTCCTCCTCCTCCTCCTCCTCCCCCTGCAACCCTTCCCTCTCCCTCCCCCCATTCCCCAACCTCCTCACTTTCATGGCAAACCACAAAAAAACTAAAAAAAAAAGCATCTCGGGAAAACTTCAATAAAAGTTCTTTAATGGTCAATCATTTATTTCCTGGAACAGAATTACTTTCCTCGTAATTTAAAACTGGGAGGGGTTGTGGTACAACCGCTGGATATATTGTTATAATACCCTCGGTTATGAAGTTATGTTATACTTTGTTAGATGTAAAGCGTTCTCCAGCCACTAGACACACTTGGAAAATGATATTATGCTTCGTTACATGTACAGTGAAGAAAACGCACCAAATCGTTGTGTAAAAAATATTATGCTTTGTCGTAACAATAGAGAGAGAGAGAGAGAGAGAGAGATATATATATATATATATATATATATATATATATAGTTTCATATATATATATATATATATATATATATATATATATATATATATATATATATATATATATAGAGAGAGAGAGAGAGAGAGAGAGAGAGAGAGAGAGAGAGAGAGAGAGAGAGAGAGAATATTGATATAGATAGATAGATACAGAAAACTGAAAGAGAGAAAGACAGAAAGAGATAGACAGATAGATAGATAGACAGAGAGAGAGAGAGAGAGAGATAGGCAGATAGATAGAAAGCGGAAAAACAGAAAGAGAGAGAGAGAGAGAGAGAGAGAGAGAGAGAGAGAGAGAGAGAGAGAGAGAGAGCCTAATGAGCTGATTTTCGTCGACCAAAATTCCATTTTTCACCGGAAGTCACTATAAGAGCGAACCGGCATAAAATGTTGTCAGTTTCAGTTGAAAAATTCCACCTCCTGAACTTTGCCTGGTAACTAAATCACCTAGTTAGCTGTTTGACATTTTTCATTTTTAATCTGATTCTTATTTCTAATGTTCTTTTTTTCTGTCTCTTCCAAAGGTTATTCTCTTTCTCCTGCTCTCTCTCTCTCTCTCTCTCTCTCTCTCTCTCTCTCTCTCTCTCTCTCTCTCTCTCTCTATGTGTGTGTGTGTGTGTTCATTCTTCAGTATGGTCAGGACGACCAAAAAATCATAAACGAGGTCATTTCCTGTAAGAAATAACGGCCCTCTCTCTCTCTCTCTCTCTCTCTCTCTCTCTCTCTCTCTCTCTCTCTCTCTCTCTCTCTCCAATTACGACTAATTAAAGAATATATAAATACTACCACAACATTCGACTGAAAAAAGATATCCAGTATACGGTAGTTTTGTCATCGAGAATTATGATATATACACCATGTTTCTGGGGAGCCGTTATAAAGGATATTAGTCATCAAGACTAATGTTATACGAAGAGCTTCTGCCCAGCCAATCAGCGCCTTTGTTATTTTTTCGCCAGAGCCAATCAGCGTTCGGAATACTCAGTGTTCATTGACAACTCGTGATTGCTCTGTAAATAAACAACTTAGGTCTCTATTACCGTCGGTATTATTGATTATCGAGCAGTAATATTACCGCTATAATGACTTTAAACAACGTAGATTCTATAGAAGCGTTCGATGTGGCCGGGTCGTTCCCGTATAGTGTCAAAAAAAGTTAAAAAAAAAGGAAAGTAGCTGTGTGTGTCATTGGCTTCTGCAGTCAAATTGAGGTTATTCTGAGTGCTGTTTCGTGTTGGTGTGGTGATAGTGATGATTATGAGCCTTTTCAGGTAATAAAACTTGGTGTTGGAGCTGTTACTGAGCGAGGTAGTGTCATTATAGATGAGGGTAAAGAGAAGTCATTGATATTTAGAGAGGAAAAATGGAGAGGGAAAAGGAAAAGTTAAAAGGAAGATCAGTAGGCCTAGGGTGAAAAAAAAAGTGGAAAAGATCTCATTATTATTACGATTATAGAGACAGTGACGCAACAGATAGCGAGTGGGTGCATCGCTTTAACAGTAATAGTGATGCAGAATGTGACGATGCACCCGTTTGTGCCCCTAGCAGCACCATACGTGTGGGCATGTGTGCCATCACCGTCAGTTTGGAAGCTGGTGTCAGTGCCACCAGCTGCAGAGGTCCCCAACCTGTGGAACCTTCTGTGGGTGAGGCTGTATATCTGTACAGCAAGAAAATGGAAGAAAAGTGGTTATCAGACTAGAAACAAGGGCTGATAGTGTTGTTAAAAGAGCAAAAAAAAAAAAAAAAAAAAACCTTGACCTGTCCTACCAAAGCTTTGTTAAGAAGACTGGTAACAGAAAATCTTTTCCAGCCAAGAAGCTTGGTCCCTCTTGCAACTGCAAGAACTATTGTTTTTCCAAAGTAGGGGATAAGGCGATTGATATTGGTCAGTAGGGGACTACATCTTGCATACAACACAACATACCCCTGAAGAAATATTCACAGGGAACCCATCAATAGGAAGCGAATTAAGGCCGTAGAAACCAAAAAGTGGACATTGAGCTACTCTAGTACCTTCAATGGCAAGGTAATGACACTCTGCAAGGCTGCCTTTCACTCCATTCATACAGTAACTATGAGGACCCAAATTGCTAAGGAAAAGTTGTCGGAGCAACAGCAAAGGACCGGGGGGGCAGGGGCCCCAAAACCAGGTAAATAAGAGGTCAGTTTGTTTCCAGGTACTGCATCTGTAAACACACCCCAAACAGGAAATGTTTGGAGTCTCACCTGAGCAGTGAGAAAATACTGGTTTGGATGGAAGTCACCCAGCCTGTTGTTACTGGCGTGAAGTTAGAATACTACAACAAGATTACCAGCCACCAGAATGATACTGATTTTTGAAGTAAGATTTTCACTCGCTGTTCTAATATCAGTTTTCACCAATAGATGAGGGATGTCTGAAACCCCTGTGACCTGCTCAAGAAAGCTCATGTTGATGTGAGAACAAAAGCCACAGAGTTAAATAAAAGAATATCTGTGGCTTCTACCGGGTCTGTGTCGCCTGGACTTACTGTACAGCAGACTGTGCCACGTCTGTCAGGTAGGGGCACAACAAACGCAAATAGTGGCTCAGCTTTTCAACATTGCCAGCCTTCTCCGACTCCTTGTTGATAGCCTATACCTGCTTATGGATTAATGTAACTGACCTCTCTATAAAAATAATGAACAGTACAGGACCGTCTCACATCTTGGTGAGTAAAACTATTTTTTGCCACCGTCCAAGTTTTTTTTTTCTTTTGCATTTTCGTTCGTTGATGATTATTTTTTTATTAACTAATCAATATTATTTTGATCAGTAATCACTATCAAAATATTTCTTTGGATTATTTTTTGCCATTGTCCAACTTTTTTTTTTTGTGCATTTTCGTTCGTTGATGATTATTTTTTATGTATTAATCAGTGTTATTTTGATCAGTAATCACTATCAAAATATTTCTTAGGATTATTGTTGACATACTTCATGTTTATAGATTCTTATTAGCTAGGTGTAATAATATTAATTTTGGGGGAATTTCTGAAAATGAAAAATAATGCATCATCTTCACCATTAATCATTACTCATATGTTTGTTAGACGTAACATTAACATACTCCATGACATATTTATTAATGTTTATTGCTGTTTATTCACGACTGTAGTTATTTCTTTAAATTTTTCGAAATTTTTCGAAATTATTTTAATTCTTCGAAATTTTTTTGGAAAGTTTTAAATTTTTTAATTTTTAGAAATTTTAGAAAATTTTCGGGATTTTTGAAAATTTTTGAATCTTTTTAAATATTTTGAAATTTTTTGAAAATTTTCGAGATTTTTCGAAATTTTTCGAAAATTTTGAATTTTTTGAAATTTTTTGAAAATAAAAAAAAAACGAGGGTGGTTTGGAGCCAAAATTTTGTTACATTATTGTTATGCAAATATTGTAAAAATACATAATTTAACAATATGAGCAATAAATGGGAGAAATATAAAAACCCAATTAAAATAGAGAAAAATAGGGAATTAAAAAATCCCAGAGATATTTCCTCACCAGACGTGATTAGCAGATACAAATTTAGTCCCAGATAAAAAAAAAAAAAAAAAAAGCAAGTAAAACATGCCCCGAAGTTTCTTCAGAGCGACCAAGTTTTCTGTTCTGCTGCTACAGCGTACAATCATGGCCACCGAAAATAGATCTATCTTTCGGTGGTCTCGGTATAATGCTGCATGCGCCGTGGCCCTTGAAACTTTAACCACGGCCCGGTGGTGGCCTTTCCTATATCGTTGCCAGAAGCACGATTTTGGCGAATTTTAACCTTAAATAAAATAAAAACTACCGAGGCTAGAGGGCTGCAATTTGGTATGTTTGATGATTGGAGAGTGGATGAACAATATACCAATTTGCAGCACTCTAGCCTCAGTAGTTTTTAAGATCTGACGGCGGACAGAAAAAGTGCTGGCAGAAAAAGTGCGGACAGAAAAGAGCGGACAGAAAAAGTGCGGACAGAAAAAAGTGCAACAGGAAAAAGTGCTGACAGAAAAAAGTGCGGACAGAAAAAAGTGCTGACAGAAAAAAGTGGGGACAGAAAAAGTGCGGACAGAAAAAAGGGCGGACAAAAAAATGCGGACAGAAAAAATACGGACAGAAAAATGCGGACAGATCAAGCGTGGACAGAAAAAAATGCGGACGGAAAAAATGCGGACAGAACAAGCACGGACAGAAAAAATGCGGACAGAAAAAAGTGCGGACAGAAAAAGTGCGGACGAACAGACAAAGCTGGCACAATAGTTTTCTTTTATAGAAAACTAAAAAAAAGGGGGGGGGTGTGTTGATCACTCTAGCATCAACGATTACCACTTCCTGATTTTTTTTTATCATTTCGTTTCATTTTTATTCATTTTTCTTCCCGACAGGTGTCAAATGCACCTGATGAAATCTTCATCATGCTTTCTCTCTCTCTCTCCCTCCTTCCCCCCCCACTCCCTTCCTCCCTCCCCCCTCCCCCCTTACCAGTTGCATTCATAAGGGGGCGTGTCTGCATCAGGGCTCGTAAATGCCATTCAGGAAATCCTGCAATTTAATTCAGGATAATTCAGGATCGGTTTTTGACAGACGGGGAATTGGTCGCTCGCTCCAATGATGATGATGATGATGAATTTGGGTCGTGATATTCTTACTCCCCTGCAACCCCCTCCCACAAACGACAGGGCACAGAGGTATTTGTGAAAGAGAGAGAGAGAGAGAGAGAGAGAGAGAGAGAGAGAGAGAGAGAGAGAGAGAGAGAGAGAGAGAGAGAGAGAGGGAGATAATCATAAATATATTGGAATTTATCCAACTAAATGAAATCATGATTTGGCTTGTACAGAAGGCATGAAGGAATGAGAGAGAGAGAGAGAGAGAGAGAGAGAGAGAGAGAGATTATAATCACAAATATATTGGAATTTATCAAACTAAATGAAATCATGGTTGGGCTTGTACAGAAATCACGAAGAGAGAGAGAGAGAGAGAGAGAGAGAGAGAGAGAGAGAGAGAGAGAGATAAAAATTTGGGTAGTCAATCAAATAGATGAAATCAGGATTGGGCTGGTACACAGAGGTCATGGAGGACTAAGAGAGAGAGAGAGAGAGAGAGAGAGAGAGAGAGAGAGAGAGAGAGAGAGAGAGAGAGAGAGAGAGAGTAAACATAAAAACACTCAGACAGATATATTTTTTGCAAAACTTACTGGAATTCACCCAACCATGATACAGACATTTTCCACTGCGAAACAGTGAAAAACCTTGGATTTTCTAGCTTCCGCTTCGGTGTCTGAGAGAGAGAGAGAGAGAGAGAGAGAGAGAGAGAGAGAGAGAGAGAGAGAGAAACTTGAATTTTGCTCAACCATGTGAAACTCTTACAACGTATCCTTCTAGAGACTTTTCATCTGGTTGGGGACATAGCAACTTACTTCCTAAATCTTATCTCTTCTTTGCTTGAGAGAGAGAGAGAGAGAGAGAGAGAGAGAGAGAGAGAGAGAGAGAGAGAGAGAGAGAGAGAGAGAGAATCTATTCCCTGCCAACTTTAAAAAGGTTCCACGAGAGTTGAAAACTCTGATGGTTCTTTCTTGATCTCAGACGATCAAGTTTATCCAGAGAGCCATTAAGGGAAATGTCCCCCAAAGTAGGACTTTTATTTCGGAAAGAAATTTTTATCCCACCTGAACGAAGTGGCAGTTTGTTCGTTCATATATTTTATGTGGTACGTCTAGAATGGTCCGTTATATTTAAAGGCCGAAAAACAAGATTCTGTTAGAGATAGAGTATAGGAAAAACAGGAATACAAAAATTTGTTCGTCAGATGCAGTGATGACGTTCTCGGAGACATCTAAGGTAATGAGAATTGGAAAACAGTCAAACGAAGTCAGTCCCCCAAGGCTGCGTTTCTTCCCCAAACCTAATCAGCAGAAAACTGTCATGAGAGGGTAATGGGACGGGGAAAGAACTTGCTTTGGGTTGATCAGGAAATTACGGTGATCTTTCGATGCCAGGAAACGTCACCCAAAAATATAGTCATATGATAACAACTGTTTTTAGATAGCTACAGTATGTATGTATATGTATATACAGTATATAAACATTTCCGTATTCCTTTTTTCTGAGAACCAAGAAAATTACTCAAAGGGACTTCAATTATGAGAAAATTAACAAAAAATCTTATTTGCATATAAATAATGACTTATGATATGGAATGAAAATCAAAGCAAGAATAAAATACAATTTAGGTGTGAAAACTAAAGCCTGTATTTAGCATCGTAACTTCACTTACGTGATATTGGCCTTAAAGTTAGAGTTCCCCCAAACTAGGTAACACTGAAACGGTTTCTAAACCTGTAGATTACATAAATCCATGACAGGTTTCACCGGTCGACTGTCCGTTGTGGCCTAATTCTATTTGCGTACATTATCGCAGTGAATATTCAACTCTCCTCTGGCCTATTATATTCCCACAGGATGCCTTTCCTTTCTTCCTATCTTAGAGGTGGAGTCCTTTGAACCGTTCCTTCGTAGGAGTCTTTGTTACTCTGTTATGGAACATCTCGATTGAGTCCCTGCTCTGTTAGGGTGCGTCTAACAAAAAAATGTCATAAACATTTGTTGGAAACTTTTTGCATACATATCACAAACATGTTGAAAACAAGTCAACGACCATAAGTGTTCACACTAGTAAGCACAAATCGTCATACACACATGTTGGATACTTGTCACAGGCATTTTGAAAACAAGTCAACGGCAATAAGTGTTCATACTAACAAGCACAAATTGTCATAAACACATATTAGAAATTTGTTGCATACATATCACAGACATGTTGAAAACAAGTCAACAAGCATAAGTGTTCACACTAACAAGCACAAATTGCCATCAGCACATGCTGGAAACTTTCTCTCTCTCTCTCTCTATCAGTTGCGACTTCCTGATAATATTTTCCTAATTATAAATTGTTTATCTCTCTCTCTCTCTCTCTCTCTCTCTCTCTCTCTCTCTCTCTCTCTCTCTCTCTCTCTCTCTCTCTTTCAGTTGCGACTTCCTGATAATATCCTATTAAATTGTTTGTTTATCTTTGTCTCTCCACACGCACCCCTCTCTCTCTCTCTCTCTCTCTCTCTCTCTCTCTCTCTCTCTTCAGTTGCGACTTCCTGATAATATCCTATTAAATTGTTTGTTTATCTCTCTCTCTCTCTCTCTCTCTCTCTCTCTCTCTCTCTCTCTCTCTCTCTCTCTCTCTCTCTCTCTCAGCAACCGCATTGCATTCCGGAATGCAAAAAAAAAAAAAAAAAAACTCAATCTGAAACAGCGAAGTGTAATCCAATCTCTGCTTGCAGGGTATTTGCCCCCGTGATTGCTGTCTAAATAAAACCGACGATTCAGGCGCTGTCTTCGGCAGCGTTTGCGAAATAGGTCGCTTTTATGAGTCCTCGCATCCAGCAGTAATGGAGCCGAAGGAGCCTCGGAATGACGTCGTTCTTTAAAGCACGCCGATGTTTTTCTTTTCTTTTTTTTCCCCCTCTTTCTCTGGAAGTAAGATTCGGTCGTTATCGACTGCAGCAAATTTGGGAAAGTTTTCTTGACGTCTCTCTTTTTTGCTGATGAGGTTGCAGTGAGTTTAAGATGAGGTTTCAGGGAGGTTTAAGATGAGGTTTCAGTTGGGGTTTAAAATGAGGTTGCAGTGAGGTTTAAGATGAGGTTTCAGTGGGGTTTAGGATGAGGTTTCAGTGAGGTTTAAGATGGGGTTTCAGTGGGTTTTAGGATGAGGTTTCGGCGAAGTGTAAGATGAGGTTTCAGGGAGGTTTAAGGTGAGGTTTCAGTGGGGTTTAGGATAAGGTTTCAGTGAGGTTTAAGATGAGGTGTCAGTGAAGTTTAAGATGAGGTTTCAGTGAGGCTTAAAATGAGGTTTCAGTGAAGTTTAAGATGAGGTTTCAGATGAGGTTTCAGATGAGGGGTTTAGGATGAGGTTTCAGTGAGGTTTAAGATGAGGTTTCAGTGGGGTTTAGGATGAGGTTTCAGTGAGGTTTAAGATGAGGTTTCAGTGAGGGTTAAGATGAGGTTTCAGTGGGGTTTAGGATGAGGTTTCATTGAGGTTTAAGATGAAGTGTCAGTGAAGTTTAAGATGAGGTTCAGTGAGGTTTCAGATGAGGTTTCAGGGATGTTTAAGATGAGGTTTCAGTGGGGTTTAGGATGAGATTTCAGTGAGGTTTAAGATGAGGTTTCAGCGAGGTTTAAGATGAGGTTTCAGTGAGGTTTAAAATGAGGTTTCAGTGAGGTTTCAGTGAAGTTTAAGATGAGGTGTCAGTGAAGTTTAAGATGAAGTTTCAGTGAGGTTTAAAATGAGGTGAGGTTATTCATTCAGACTTACGAATGAAAAGGAAGGAAATAGTGGAGATGGAGTACAAGGATCTGAAGGTGGCGCTAGGAGTGATAGTGAGAGAGGTTGGACAGCAAGACTGAAGAAAGGAAACGGGAATGGACTTAAAGTAAAAAATGAGAAAGTGGGGACATCTAGGGGACGAAGGGAAGCTGCAAATGCCCTTTACTAATGCCTAGTTTTAGAGGCTTAACAAAAGTTATTACAAAATCAACAAAATACACAACATCTCTGGAACCACAAATCGATCTTGTTCCCTTTACTAATGCCTAAATTTAAATGATTACCAAAAGATATTAGAAAAAAATTACAAAAACATCTCAGAAACCATAAATCAGTCATGTCCCCTTTACTAATGTCTATCTTTAAATGATTAACAAAAGATATAAAAAAAAATACAAAAACATCTCAGAAACTACAAATCAGTCATGTCCCCTTTACTAATGCCTATCTTTAAAGGATCAACAAAAGATATTAGAAAAAAAATACAAAAACATCTCAGAAACTACAAATCAGTCATGTCCCCTTTACTAATGCCTATCTTTAAAGGATCAACAAAAGATATTAGAAAAAAATGCAAAAACATCTCAGAAACTACAAATCAGTCATGTCCCCTTTTTCATTCACCCCTTAGAAGTCGAATCGAACTTTTGGTCTTCTTTCTCTTTTGATTGAGAAATCGAACAAGTTTACTCCCACCCCGGCTGAATCAGTCACGAGGCGATGCAATATTAAGCCAATTTTTTAAAGGTGACCACCACTACCTTCGTTTCCAGCAGCGAGGCCTCGGGGGAGCCGGGGTGGGGGGGGGCGGCGCTCCTGAAGACGTATCTGGAATTGAAAAGGGGGTCACTTGGTGTGGACGGACGGACCCGTGTGGGCCAAGTTTCCGAAATTCCTGAATTACGTAAAGGGTCTTGCCTTCAAGGGAGAGATGCCGAAGCTTGGTTGGGTAACGTATGAGGGAACGAGAAGAGAGAGAGAGAGAGAGAGAGAGAGAGAGAGAGAGAGAGAGAGAGAGAGAGAGAGAGAGAGAGAGAGAGAGAGAGAGAGAGGTAGGATACACAAACAGACAATTTATTAGGAAAATATTATCAAGAAGTTGCAACTGAAGAAAGCGAGAGAGAGAGAGAAAAAAAAAATTTGCTTTCCTTTTTGTTATATTCATAACACTCATTTATTCCATTTGAAAGGAAAAGAAATCTGCTTTTCACGTCTCTCTCTCTCTCTCTCTCTCTCTCTCTCTCTCTCTCTCTCTCTCTCTCTCTAACCTTCCCTTGACCGTTGTTATTCAATATTATCTATGAATTTTTTTCCCCAGAGGATAAGATGCATTCTTAGAATCAGGGTGTGTGTGTGTGTGTGTGTGTGTGTGTGTGTGTGTGTGTATGTGTGAGAAAGAGAGAGAGAGAAAGGGGCGTGGCAGGTAGTCATGAATACGAGTGGAAAATCCATTCCAAGTGAACAATATCCTCTATGGACTAACTAGTTCACGAAACAAAGACTGAGAAATGATTTTTGACTCAAAATAGCTCATGTTTAATGATAACTCTAACCATCTGTGACCATGAACCTATCAATCTCTGCTTCCCAAATAGTGACATGGTCCCAAACAATTCGTCTAAACTCTGATACCTATTTCCCCCTGGAGCGCCGTAGATAGGACACAGGTGGAAGTAATTTAAGAAATTCCAGGAGAGAAAACACGACGGGGAAATGGTGAGGTTTTGGAAAAGTTCAGCCCATGATAGGAAATGAGAAAGGGTCCCATAATACCCTTCCTATCAGAGCATCCGTTCATTGCATAAAAAAAACCTCATGTGATGAGAATTCTTCCGCGAATATAAAAAGCGAATATAAATCGTCAAAATATTCGGCTGTTGTAGAGAGGGAGAGGGAGATAAAAATAGAGAGAGAGAGAGAGAGAGAGAAATATATATATACATATATATATACTTATATATAGAGAGAGAGAGTATTTAGAATTCGTCAAAATATTCGGCTGTTGTAGAGAAAGAGAGAGAGAGAAGGAGAGAGGTGGAGGAAGATAAATAGAGACAGAAAGACAGAGAGAGAGAGAGAGAGAGAGAGAGAGAGAGAGAGAGAGAGAGAGAGAGAGATAAAGGGAGGGAGGGAGATAAATAGAGACAGAAAGACAGAGAGAGAGAGAGAGGGAGGAAGAGATAAATAGAGAGAGAGAGAGAGAGAGAGAGGAGATAAACAGAGAGAGAGAGAATGAGAGAGACCGTATATAAATCCTCAAAATATTCAGCTGTTGTCAGAGGGAAAAGAATACACCTCAGGGGATTTGGAGAGAGAGAGAGAGAGAGAGAGAGAGAGAGAGAGAGAGAGAGAGAGAGAGAGAGAACTTGGTAGAGCAGGTTTATGAGGACAGTCCCTGTGCCCTAAAAGATAAAAAAATGGGAGAGGAGGGAAAGGCACAAAAGAGAAAGGGGTCCTGTAGGAGAACGGAGCATCGTATAAAAGTATGATACACGGCAGATGAAAGCTTGTTTGGGTTTAGAGAGAAAGAGAGAGAGAGAGAGAGAGAGAGAGAGAGAGAGAGAGAGAGAGAGAGAGAGAGAGAGAGAGAGAGAGAGAGAGAAATATAATATACATATATACTTATATAGAGAGAGAAAGAGAGAGAGAGAGAGTCTTTAGAATTCGTCAAAATATTCGGCTGTTGTAGAGAAAGAGAGAGAGAGAAGGAGAGAGGTGGAGGAAGATAAATAGAGACAGAAAGACAGAGAGAGAGAGAGAGAGAGAGAGAGAGAGAGAGAGAGAGAGAGAAAGAGAAGGAGAGAGAGGGAGGGAGATAAATAGAGACAGAAAGACAGACAGAGAGAGAGAGAGGGAGGAAGAGATAAATAGAGAGAGAGAGAGAGAGAGAGAGAGAGAGAGAGAGAGAGATAAATAGAGAGAGAGAGAGAGAATGAGAGAGACCGTATATAAATCCTCAAAATATTCAGCTGTTGTCAGCGGGAAAAGAATACACCTCAGGGGGTTTGGAGAGAGAGAGAGAGAGAGAGAGAGAGAGAGAGAGAGAGAGAGAGAGAGAGAGAGAGAGAGAGAGAACTTGGTATATACCAATGCCCCCTCCTACGGCAGGTTTATGAGGACAGTCCCTGTGCCCTAAAGATAAAAAATGGGAGAGGAGGGGAAAGGCACAAAAGAGAAAGGGGTCCTGTAGGAGAACGGAGCATCGTATAAAAGTATGATACACGGCAGATGAAAGCTTGTTTGGGTTTAGAGAGAGAGAGAGAGAGAGAGAGAGAGAAAGACCAAGTGGCCACTATCTCAGTACAGGAAAAGATTACATGTCAGTCATATCCCAGGAAAGAAATCTGTGCGACGCATTCGACTGGGGAAGGAATGGATTAATAAAAGAGAGAGAGAGAGAGAGAGAGAGAGAGAGAGAGAGAGACAGACAGAGACTATCTCATAAAGGAAAAGATCATGTCAGTCATATCCCAGGAAAGAAATCTGCTGTTGTAGGGAAGGAATGAGAGACAGAGAGAGATGAGAGAGAGAGAGACAGAGAGAGAGAGACTATAAATGGTCAAATTTTTAGAATATTCACAGAGAGAGATGAATAGAGACAGACAGACAGACAGAGACTATATAAATTTTTAGAATATTCGGCTGTTGTATATATATATATATATATATATATATATAAGAGAGAGAGAGAGAGAGAGAGAGAGAGAGAGAGAGAGACTGAAAACAGCACAAAAGTTTTTTATGAAACTGTAATCACAAATTATTATAAAATATCCTTAAGACCATTGAAATTTTATTTCCAACTCTATGACCATAACATTGTAAGGCTGCATCCACACTTCAGTAAAACATGTCATAAACATGTCGGAAACTCACCATAAACACTTCACAAACATGTTCAATACAAGGTAACGACTTACTGATAAATTCAGTCAGCGCTTCGTGCGATTATCCATTATTTTCCAAAGGTTCGTTCTCCAGTGACGCTCTTCGACTTGTTGTCAACTTGTTTGTGATATATAAGCAATAAGTTGCCGACTGGTGTTTATGACATGTTGTGCTGTAATGTGGACTCACCTATGTCCAGTAGATTTTATACATCTGTCCACTACAGCCACGAACATTTCAGGCAAAAACTAGATTCATTACTTTGGCGTCGGAATCTGAAATAAAAATAAACAAGTAAAAAATGCACCGAAGTTTCTTCGGCGCAATCGAGTTTTCTGTGCAGCGTGCAGTCAAGGCCACCGAAAATAGATCTATCTTTCGGTGGTCTCGGTATAATGCTGTATGAGCCGCGGCCCATGAAATTCTCAGCCTGCCATGGTGGCCCGTGTTGTTGCGTTGCCAGAAGCACGATTATGGCTAACTTTAACCTTAATAAAATAAAAACTACTGAGGCTAGGGGGCTGCAATTTGGTATGTTTGATGATTGGAGGGTGGATGATCAACATACCCGATTGCAGCCCTCTAGCCTCAGTAGTTTTTAAGATCTGAAGGAGGACAGAAAAAGTGCGGACAGAATAAATTGCTGACGGACAGACAAAGCCGGCACAATAGTTTTGTTTTGCGGACAACTAAAAATTGCTCTGTGCGAAAAATCTTTCATAAGTAATGGTTAAAGCGAAGGAGAGAAGAATATTCATATATTTTTATTAGTTTCATTATCAAACCAACCTCCCCGTTGCAATGAGAATAAAACATGGTCGAAATCTGAAATAAAAATTTAAAAAATTGCTATGTTCGAAAATGCGACCAAAGCATTTTTGTAGCAATTACTGAACTGGAAATGTTGATGCTAGACGTGGCTTGCATTCGAGAGTTTCTGGATCCCCATAGAGCTGCTGCCCATTATGTGGATTCCCATTCCTGTCCCCCCTTCCGCCATTCCCTTGCATTCCCATAAAGGTTCCCGGGAACGTAAGGAGATGTGGGGATTTGGGGTGAGATGTATGGGTTGGTGTCAGGCGTCAGGCAAATGTTAATTTTGTATGTTTCGTACATTATTATTATTATTATTATTATTATTATTATTATTATTATTATTATTATTATTATTATTATTATTATTATGCAAAAGATGAACCCTATTCATATGGAACAAGCCCACCGGGGCCATTGACTTGAAATTCAAGCTGCCTAAGAACATGGTGTTCATATATTATTATTATTATTATTATTATTATTATTATTATTATTATTATTATTATTATTATTATTCAGATGACGAACCCTATTCATATGGAACAAGCCCACTAAAGGGGCCATTAATTTGAAATTCAAGCTTCCAAAGAATATTACAGTGTTCATGAGATTGAAGGAAACCATCTTGGTAATGGAAATTAACCTGTTCATTTAGAGTTTATTTAGCAAAGAAAATTAATGATAAAAGCCTTTCACTTTGAGAAAACGATTGTGAAATAAAATATTAATGATAAAAGTCGTTAATCTCCGAAGAAATTCTTTGTGAAGCAAGAAGTTAATGTCAAAAGCCTTTAACTTTGAGGAAAATATTTATGAAGCAGTGGAAATTATGCAGCGAAATTCAGAAATTGTAAACAGAGATCGAGTACATTTTCTAACATTCGAAAGTTATTTGGCGAGTAAATAAGTTGAATACTGGTGCTCAGAGACAGCTCAGTGAATGCTCTGTTGAAGAATAATAAAAATCAGTCACAAAACTGAAACGATGCCGTAACTATTTTGCTTTATTTCCCAGAGGATGTGATTCGAGATGGTTACTGGCCTTCATCAAGGCCATTGCTGTAATATATAATTTATGTGTATATTATATATATATATATATATATATGTGTGTGTGTGTAAATGTATATGTATGTGTATATATGTGTATCGTTTTTTCTAGGATTGCATACGAACACTTTATGCCAAAAATATCCCAAAATTGCTGATTGTAAATAAAAATACTTATGCGAAAAATTTTTCAGTCACATCAGGTAGCTATAAAGAAGCAAATCGTTTTCCCCAATTTTTTCTCGTCAGTAAAACATAACGAACGAAACGAAACGGTGTACAGTATGTATGTATGTATGTATGCCTGTCTACCCTCGTCTGCAACTTCGCAAAATTCTGGCAGAATCGTTCGTCCCAGAAAACGGAAGCGGAAATGAAAGGCATTTGGGCCACTTGATTTTGCATATCAAAAGATATAGGCATTTTGCTGTGCAAACTCTGTTTCCATTTGAGCTGGAGCGAGTTTGGCGTTGGTACTATTTTATCTATCAATTTTTTTTTCTTTTTTTTTTTGAGGGGGAGGGGAGGGGAGGAGGAGGGGGGAAATCTGTAAAAGGAAATTGCAACATGATTATCTGAAAAATCATTTCCCAGCAGCTTAACAATTATGTTTTGTGAACAATTTGTTTGGTGGTACTGATGTGTTGGTTCCCCGTAGGGGCGGGGTAGTAGTGTCCCGTCAATGCCTACCGCACGCGGTGCACTGTAAGCACTACTTAAGGTCCTTTGCAGCCTCCCTTCGGCCCCTGGCTCTACAACCCCTTTCACTCCTTTTACTGTACCTCCTTTCATATTCCTTCCTCTATCTTACTTTCCTCAACCCCTCCTAACAATTGTTTCATGGTGCAACTGCGAGGTATTCCTCCTGTTACTTAACCTTTCAAACCTTTTACTGTCAATTTCCGTTCCAGCGTTGAATGACCTCCTAGGTCCCAGTGCTTGGCCTTTGGGCTAAATTGTATTCTGTATCTATCTATCTGATGTGTGACAGATGTTGTCAGTCACGTTTAATTCTTTAAACTGATCTTCTTCAATATCTTTCTTCTAGATTTATTGAAGGAGTCGAGCCTAACTTTCAAGAGAGAGAGAGAGAGAGAGAGAGGGAGAGAAAGATGAAGCCTATTAATTCACCTGAGCGACGCAGGTCTTGAAACTTTAAAGAGAGAGAGAGAGAGAGAGAGAGAGAGAGAGAGAGAGAGAGAGAATTTGATAAGTTCTGGAAAGGAGACAGGGTGAGAGACAGAGATGGGGGGAAGAGATAGATACAGAAATACAGAGAGAGAGAGAGAGAGAGAGAGAGAGAGAGAGAGCTACAGAGAGAGATACAGAAATAGAGAGAGAGAGAGATAAATACAGAGAGAGAGAGAGAGAAATAGAGAGAGAGAGAGAGAGAGAAGACAAGATCGAGACTACCAGACAGACGGATATAGCAAGAGAGAGAGAGAGAGAGAGAGAGAGAGAGAGAGAGAGAGAGAGAGAGAGAGAACTAACCCCTGTTATTCACTGGAGGAATGCAAGCCCTGAACGACGGAATAGATGGAATGACAACAGAGGAAAAAGAATATTCTTCGTGGAACTTTTCCCTTCTCTCTGTTCTCGGTTATTTATGATTTTCCTTTTTTCCATGGAGGCCTGGAAAAAAAATGTCTGCCTGTCCAGACAGCTGGAAATGTGTTCAAGGACGCTTTGTACAAAGAGAAAGATGGAATGAATAATTTAGTGCAGATGAATAAACCTGTTGTTTATCTTGGCACAATTGTCTTAGAATCCATTTCAAACATTATAAGCTTTTGTGATTGTAAGAATTTGTTTGGTTTCAATTTCATGCAGTCGAAATATGAAATAGGGAATAATAATAATAATAATAATAATAATAATAATAATAATAATAATAATAATAATAATAATAATAATAATAATAATAATAAGACAAAGCCACACTTCTGTATGATACAAATGTTTGAATTACTTGTTATTATACAAATAATTAAAATAATATTGTTATTATAATAATAATAATAATAATAATAATAATAATAATAATAATAATAATAATAATAATAATGGAAAAACAAAGGGTACAAATGTGTTTAAAATTATTATTATTATTATTATTATTATTATTATTATTATTATTATTATTATTATTATTATTATTATTATTATTATTATTATTATTAATGAAGAAAGAAAGCCACAGTTATGTATGGGTACAAATATGTTTAAAAATTATTATTATTATTATTATATTATTATTATTAAAGATAATAATGGTAATAATAACAATAAGAATTCTTTATTATATTCAATTAGGCTTCATTAATTCAATGTACACAACTACCAAAAGATAATATTTTTTATCTTCTCTGAACTTTTCAAGTAGGCAGGTAACCAAGTCCTCAAATTATTTGACTTATTTCACGACTCTTTAAGAAAAGATGTCGTGGGTTGGAAGTCTGTGGCGTGTGGGCAGCAATGGGAGACAGAGAGAGAGAGAGAGAGAGAGAGAGAGAGAGAGAGAGAGAGAGAGAGAGAGAGAGAGAAGATGGTTGTTATTGGAAATTTATGAAAGGAACAGTTGAAAATAATTATTTTAAGATTTTTTTTATATGCCTAGAAATGTTCCAGAGAGAGAGAGAGAGAGAGAGAGAGAGAGAGAGAGAGAGAGAGAGAGAGAGAGAGACTACTGCACAGCATACGTATTCTTGAGTTTCTTCCCCAATTAAAACTTTTAGCATCATTGAGAATTAGTGGGTAAGGAGAGGGCACTCAGAGTGACCATGTCCTTTCTTCCTCTTCTTCTTCTTCTTCTTCTTCTTCTTCTTCTTCTTCTTCTTCTTCTTCTTCTTCTTCCTCTCTCTCTTATGAACATTTCTCAGCATTTGTAAAAACAAATCTTACACTCATTATTTTCAACTGTCACTTTCAGAAGTTTCCAACAAGACCCACCTCTCTCTCTCTCTCTCTCTCTCTCTCTCTCTCTCTCTCTAGAACATTTCTCAGCATTTGTAAAAACAAATCTTACAATCATTATTTTCAACTGTCACTTTCTCATGAGTTTCCAACAAGACCCACTCTCTCTCTCTCTCTCTCTCTCTCTCTCTCTCTCTCTCTCTCTCTCTCTCTCTCTCTCTCTCTCTCTCTCTAGGACATTTCTCAACATTTGTAAAACAAATCTTACACTCATTATTTTCAACTGTCACTTTCATGAGTTTCCAACAAGACCCACCTCTCTCTCTCTCTCTCTCTCTCTCTCTCTCTCTCTCTCTCTCTCTCTCTCTCTCTCTCTCTCTCTCTCTCTCTCTAGAACATTTCTCACCAAATATAAAAAATTCATTATTTCCAACAATTTCATGACTTTCCGACAAGAACAATCTTTCATCAACAATCGTTCCTGTAAAGGCAACATGGAAGAAAGAGATTGCTATTTCACAATCTGAAGACAATAATACTTTCTTAATATTACCACTCTCTTTATTTCGTTGTCACTTCTTTGTTGAGAGAAGAACGACAATTACGTCACTGGAGAATGATCTCTTGCTTGTCTGATTCTTCGTTTTTAAACACAGTTCATCTCTCTCCTCAGTTTTCTTGTCTCGTTCCCTGAACCAGAAGTCTTGGAGTAATGAGGTTAAGGAACAAAGCCTCAAAAAATGCTCCTTTTTCCGTCATCGTCAACTCAGTAGGACCTCTGCTTCTGCTGGAGAAGCAGGGGGAGTTACAAAAAAAGCAGACTCATCCTTCCATGCTTGCTATGTTTGTTTCTGCTGTAGAAGGACAGTTAAAAAGTAGAAGATTCTTCTTTCTTTACGTTTGTACCTGGTTATGTTCACTGTACCCCATTTTGTCACTGAAGTATTATAGAAGGCCCCCTTATGTGAAGGGAGAGGAACCTTTGCCCCTGCTAATTTCACTGTATCCAATTTTTGTATATCCAGCATTCAAGAAATCCCCTGATATAAAGGGAGAGGATCCTTTGCCCCTGCTAAGTTCACTGTATCCCATTTTGTAACTGTAGCACTATAGAAGACCCCCTTATGTATAGGTAGAGGAACCTTTGTTGCTAATTCACTGTATCCCATTTTGTAACTGTAGCACTATAGAAGACCCCCTTATGTATAGGTAGAGGAACCTTTGTCCCTGCTAATTTCACTGTATCCCATTTTTGTAACTGTGGCATTAAAGAAATCCCCTTATGGAAAGGAGAGGAACCTTTGCTCCTGCTAAGTTCACTGTATCCCATTTTGTAACTAGCATTAAAGAGATCCTCTTATGTAAAGGGAGAGGAACCTTTGCCCCTGCTAAGTTCACTGTATCCCATTTTGTAACTAGCATTAAAGAGATCCTCTTATGTAAAAGGAGAGGAACCTTTGCTCCTGCTAAGTTCACTGTATCCCATTTTTGTAACTGTGGCATTAAAGAAATCCCCTTATGGAAAGGGAGAGGAACCTTTGCCCCTGCTAAGTTCACTGTATCCCATTTTGTAACTAGTATTAAAGAGATCCTCTTATGTAAAGAGAGAGGAACCTTTGCTCCTGCTAAGTTCACTGTATCCCATTTTGTAACTAGCATTAAAGAGATTAAAAGGGAGAGAACCTTTGCTCCTGAAGTTCACTGTATATTTTGTAATTGAAGCATTAAAAAGATCCCCTGATGTAAAGGAGAGGAATTGTGATGCTCAGGACGACAGCACAGTTTTTTGGCATCTTTGAGCTTATATCCACTGTGAAGAGAAATTGCTGGGCATGGAATATTCAAACAGCAACAAAGAGGCTTTTCTAGAGAACATCTCACTTCTGGGAGAGTCTCCCTCCCTCCCTCCCTCCATCTTTTTCATAGCGGATATGAGGGTAATCCATAGATCAGGTGACAACGTCTCCCGAGGGTGTAACACGCTGGATATATATCAATATGTATTCATGAAAAAGAGGAAGGAGGCGAGAGAGAGAGAGAGAGAGATGGTGAGAGAGATACTTCCTTCCTTCCTCCCTCCCTTCCTTCTTCATTCATTATTTCCTTCCTTCCTTCCTTCATTACCTCCTTCTTTCCTTCCTTTCTTCCTTCCTTCATTACTTCATTACTTCCTTCATTACTGCCTTCCTTCCTTCCTTTATTACTTCCATCCTTCCTTTCTTCCTTCCTTCCTTCCTTCATTACTTCCTTCCTTCGTTTTTCATTAATTCCTCCATTACTTACTTTCTTATTTCCTTCCTTCCTTCATCATTTCGTCCCTTCCTTTCTTCCAGCTTTCCATTCTTCATTTTCATTACTTCCTTTATTACTTCCTTCTTTCCTTCCTTTCTTCGTTCCTTCCTTCCTTTTTCAGTACTTCCTCCATCACTTCCTTCTTTGCTTCCTTCCTTCCTTCATTCATTACTTTCTTACTTCCTTCCTTCCTTCCTTCCTTCATTCATTACTTTCTTACTTCCTTCCTTCCTTCCTTCCTTCCTTCATTCATTACTTTCTTACTTCCTTCCTCCCTCCCTTCCTTCCTTCCTTCCTTCCTTCCTTCCTTCATTTTTTATTAATTCCTCCATTACTTACTTCCTTATTTCCTTCCTTCCTTCATTACTTCCTCCATTACTTCCTTCCTTCCTTCCTGCCTTCCTTCCTTCCTTCCTTAATTTTTTCATTAATTCCTCCATTACTTACTTCCTTATTTCCTTCCTTCCTCCATCACTTCCTTCCTTCCTTCATCACTTCATCCTCTTCCTTTCTTCCTTCCTTCCTTCCTTCCTTCCTTCCTTCCTTCCTTCCTTCCTTCCTTCCTTCATTTTTTCCTTCCTTTCTTAATTCCTCCATTACTTTCTTCCTTCCTTCCTTCTTCCTTCCTTCCTTCCTTTCCTTCCTTCACTTCCCTTCCTTCCTTCATCACTTCTTCCTTCCTTCCTTTCTTCCTTCCTTCCTTCCTTCCTTCCTTCCTTCCTTCCTTCCTTCCTTCCCTCTGAATATGAACCATAATTACGAGCCCATTTCCCTGAATCCCCCGACCAGACAGCAACACAAGCAGAGGCTTCGTCCGGATCAATCGGGGATTAACCACGAAGCGTCCGAGCGGGCTGAACGCGCCAATCGGTTTCACGCCAAATTGACGGGCGATCGCGGAAATCACTTATCCTGGAGTTCATTTGCAACGTTATTAAAACAGTTACCGCTTAATAAAGGCCAAGCTGATGGAGTCTAGCTTCCAAAGGTGAGATCTGAGGGAGTAGAAGTCATTTAAGCTCTTCGTTGCCTATCAGGTAGTTAGTGTAATTCATGAACAGATATAGACAACACTTTTGAAGCCTTGTTGGTTGTCTAAATTAAAATGAACTAAAATGTCCTCAAAATTATACAACAAACTCTTCAAAAACGAGAATAATTCAACCTTATCTATGGTCCATCACTATACTGAGACCGGAAATGATAAGTGGAAATCCACAATTATGTATTTAAGCAAAGCTGTATTTTTCAAAATTCAAAAATGATTAAAAATGGGAACTTTCGATCTTCATGCAAACGGTCGAAAGGCCCCATTTTTAATCATTTGTTGTGTATTTTCAAAAATACGGCTTTTCTCTTGTACGTAATTGTGGAATTGACATTTAGCCCGATTTCACTTGAAGGTGAATCAGAAGGTGGTCTATTTCGTACCTTATCTT
The DNA here is from genome assembly GCF_040412425.1 of Macrobrachium rosenbergii. NCBI lineage: Eukaryota > Metazoa > Arthropoda > Malacostraca > Decapoda > Palaemonidae > Macrobrachium > Macrobrachium rosenbergii. Next base: position 23,716,455 of record NC_089794.1, read on the forward strand.
TGAATTCTCTTGTAGCAAAGCTTCTCAGTTCCAGAGGTCTTTTATTCCTCACACTGCTGGACTGTGGAAGAGCCTCCCTGAGTATGTTGTGCGATTGGAACCTCAGAAGTTCAATCGAAGTCGCAATACATTACTACCCTAAAGCAGTTCTCCTTGTATTTTATAATTTACTTGCATATTTATCGATTTCTTTATTATCTTTTTATTTATGTCTGTTTTTTCTGATAACTGATCTCTTCTTTCTGTATTTCCTATTACTGTCTGTGACTTTTTTCAAATGAACATCATAATATTCTTTGGAAGTTTGAATTTCAAGTCAATGGCCCCTGTGGTGGGCTTGTTCCAATAGATAAGGGTTTATCTTCTGAATAATAATAAATAATAATAATAATAATAATAATAATAATAATAATAATAATAATAAATTAACACTATATTCTATGGAAGCTTGAATTTCAAGTCAATGGCTTTACTTCTGAATAATAATAATAATAATAATAATAATAATAATAATAATAATAATAATAATAATAATAATAATAATAATAATAATAATAATAATAATAAATTAACACTATATTCTATGGAAGCTTGAATTTCAAGTCAATGGCTTTACTTCTGAATAATAATAATAATAATAATAATAATAATAATAATAATAATAATAATAATAATAATAATAATATAATAATAATAATAATAATAATAATAATAATTATTATTATTATTATTATTATTATTATTATTATTATTATTATTATTATTATTATTATTATTAAATAGGTAAAAACCCCTTCTTGAACCATACCCAAAATCTTGAAAAGTCTTCTTACGTTCTTGTTGAAACAGAGAGCGTCTAATAATCAAATGGGAATCATTTTATCAGTGACACACTGGAATTTATTTAGGCACGTTCAAGACATCCCCGTGCCAAGAGCATCTCGAACCCTGATTAAACTGTGAAATTAATCCTTGACGCAGACACTCTCTCTCTCTCTCTCTCTCTCTCTCTCTCTCTCTCTCTCTCTCTCTCTCTCTCTCTCTCTCTCACACAAGTGGTGCCTGATTAATTGTCCATGACATAAGTTGCTGACTCCAGGGTTTGGTCTGGAAGATGATGGGAATTCTGAGCAAGATTGGCCGAAGAAGCATTAGCCAAATGGCCTATCCTCTTTTATATGTCTGTGGAAGTTTAGTTTTCTGTAAAAGGAAACTATTGTGCCGGCTTTGTCTGTCCGTCCGCACTTTTTCTGTCCGCCCTCAGATCTTAAAAACTACTTAGGCTAGAGGGCTGCAAATTGTTATGTTGATCATCCACCCTCCAATCACCCAACATACCAAACTGCAGCCCTCTAGCCTCAGTAGTTTTTATTTTATTTAAGGTTGAAGTTAGCCATAATCGTGCTTCTGGTAACGATATAGGATACGCCGCCACCGGGCCGTGGTTTAAGTTTCATGGGCCGTGGCTCATACAGCATCATACCGAGACCACCGAAAGATAGATCGATTTTCGGTGGCCTTGATTATACGCTGTAGCGGCTGTACAGAAAACTCGATTGCACCAAAGAAACTTCGGCGCATTTTTTACTTGTTAAATTAGGACACGGATGCTCATTCACCGCCAGATGTCTTCCCTGTGCTTTATCTTCCACAAATCTCCGCCATTCGTGTCTTCTCTGTGCTTTATCTTCCACAAATCTCCACCACTCGTCTCTTCCCTGTGCTTTATCTTCCACAAATCTCCACCACTCGTGCCTTTCCTGCGCTTTATCTTCCACAAATCTCCGCCACTCGTGCCTTTCCTGTGCTTTATCTTCCACAAATCTCCGCCACTCGTGCCTTTCCTGTGCTTTATCTTCCACAAATCTCCACTACTCGCGTCTTTCTTGTGCTTTATCTCCCACAAATCTCCACTACTCGTGTCTTCCCTGTTCTTTATCTTCCACAAATCTCCGCCACTCGTGTCTTCCTTGTGCTTTATCTCCCACAAATCTCCACCAATCGTGTCTTCCCTCTGCTTTATCTTCCACAAATCTCCACCACTCGTGTCTTCCCTCAGCTTTATCCTCCACAAATCTCCAATTATCTCCACCCTCCCTTCTCACAGTTCCCCTCTAAGTAGGTTCGTGTCTTCCATTTCTTCTGGTGCCCACAGGAACAACCCACAGGAGCCCACAGGAGCCCACAGGACCCAAGTGACATTAATATCACGTACTAATCTCCCAGGGGTCGTGCGCATAACGTGCCCAGGCCATTTCCATCTTCCCTTCATCATCATCTCATCTGCATATGGAAATTCCGTGATTTCCCTCAGGGTATCAGCTGTAACCCCTGCCCTGGCATCTATCTGACTCCTAATGACCTTCTAAAAGGCGTATTTGAAAACTGACTAAATCTTTTATACACTAGACTTTCGTATAATGTTTCGGTCGCCTTGATTTCCAAATATTATTCAGCAATGTGTATAGGTGGAAATAATCACCACCCCCCCTCTCAAAAAAGTAGGTAGGTCCTGAATATAGGAAAACTCGTTTAAAAACACAAGCTTTGACGATCCTGTAATGTTTTGGTGATTAAAACGAAATTTATCGAGTGCTTAATGGTCCACAAGAGAAATAATACTAGTCTTTCTTTTTCTGCATTTTAATACATTTTTATCTATTTATCTATTTATTCATTTTTTTTCTTTTTAATAAATGGGATCTCTTCTTTCTGTATTTTTCTTTACTTCCTGTTACTTCCTCCTAATGAACACCTTAATATTCTTTGGAAGATTGAATTTCAAGCCAGTGGCCCCTTTGGTGGGCTTGTTCCATATAAATAGGTTTCATCTTCTGACTAATAATAATAATAATAATAATAATAATAATAATAATAATAATAATAATAATAGCAATAATAATAATATAATTATAATAACTTTTACAAACATCAGGATATGTTAATCTATTACTCCCACTGCCGCAAGAGACTTCTAAAACGATGAGTATTTGACCAGAAATTATATTGATTTATGGCCCCTATATATAATTGATAGGTCCTACATAAACTATATGAAAAAAGCATATTAAAAGAGACAAGAATAAAGAAAAATAATTTTAACATGCTTTGTCAAACGAAGAATTTTTGACAAAAAAGTATATAATTATGACCCTTATATTCGGTTGTATGTTCCTAAATATACTCTATAAAAAATCAATAAATGTGACAAAATAAAAAAAAGCTTATTCCATTTTTTATCAAACGAAGGACTTTCATATGCAGTTACAAATCACTAAATAAAAATGAAAATAAAAATGAAGTTTTTCATGTTTTGTCAACAGACGAATTTTCGACAAAAACGTATATCATTAATTCTTGAACCTCATATGCAGTTAGGAATCCCTAAAAAATCTACAGTATATAAAAAACAGATCAAATGACACAAAAAACTTTTAAAATGTTTTCCATTTTTTGTCAAAGGAAGAAATTTTGACAAGAAATATGTTACTAATTCATGAACCTTGTATTCTGATCTTCATATACGATATAAGACTCATCATTAAATATAAAATACAAGCAAAAAATGCGCTGAAGTTCTTCGGCGCAATCGAGTTTTCTGTACAGCCGCCACAGCGTATAATCAAGGCCACCAAAAATAGATCTATCTTTCGGTGGTCTCGGTATAATGCTGTATGAGCCGTGGCCCATGAAACTTTAACCACGGCCCGGCGGTGGCCTGTCCTATATCGTTACCAGACGGACGGTTATGGCTAACTTTAACCTTGAATAAAATAAAAACTACTGAGGCTAGAGGGCTGCAATTTGGTATGTTTGATGATTGGAGGGTGGATGATCAACATACCGATTTGCAGCCCTCTAGCCTAAGTAGTTTTTAAGATCTGAGGGTGGACAGAAAAAGTGCGGACGGACAGACAAAGCCGGCGCAATAGTTTTCTTCTACAAGAAAATAAAAACAGATTAAATGGCACAGAAATAAAATAAAAAAAAGTTGCCCACGTTCTGTCAGCAGCTTTATTAAACGAGATAACAGTAAAAAAAGATTTTGCCATACCCTGTCACTTCCAACCCGCAACGCCAGTAGTATCCCAAAAAGAACAGCTGAATAGATACAGGGTTCCCTCCCCCCCGCTCGCCCCCCCCACCACTTCCCATATTCGTGGTCGCTTCCATTTGCATTGAAAATACCTGTCAAGTTGGGATGAGCGTTCCTCCTGTCTCCCGGACAAGGCGAGTGAGTCAGGCCCTGACGATTATGTGACAAAAAAAAAAAAAAACAGCAGTTCTATGAATATTTTTCATTCTGAACTAGGCCTAGATGATGTGATGTCTGAGATAGATCCGCTAGAAAAATAAAAACAGAAAGTATTTATGAGATACGAGGTGATGGGGTGATACACACACACATTATATGTGTGTGTGCATATATAATAATATATATATATATATATATATATATATATATATATATATATATATATATATATATATATATATATGCATATATATCTTCTTTACCTGTAACGGGTTTTATCAAAACATTCTAATCAACCTCACCTACCAAAAGATAAGCTGTATAAACTACAGACCACGTAGCCACATATTCCAACGCAACAGAACTTTGCAAGCCAAAAATAACTTCCAAAATAGTAGCAGTGGCCGCCTTTCCCAAGAATTCAAGGAGAAACGAATTCAACAGCGCATGGGCCAACCCCGCCCACTTTTCCCCCACCTTCATTTGAAGTTTCTCAGTTCAAAGGGTAAAGAAAGAAAAATGTCTACAACACTGACTTTATTGCACAGGCGGAGGATGTTGAAAGGTGTATGGGGAGACTTGAGTCTACCCATAGAGTCCGGATTCCAAAGGTAGTATATCAGTTGGACCATCAGTGTATATATAATATATATATATATATATATATATATATATATATATATATATATATATATATATATATATACATATATATACATACATACATACATACATATATATACATATATGTCTTCTGTAGGCTTGTTCCGCATAAATAAGTGTTTATCTTCTGAGTAATAATAATAATAATAATAATAATAATAATAATAATAATAATAATAATAATAATAATAATAATAATAATAATAATAATCCTATGGCCATCACCTTACAAGACACACAAATACATACTAAATTCAAAGAAACCTCTGCATTCTTCATACTCATACGTATCAGTAACGCAAAAAATAGCCCCTTTAGAAAGTAAGTTTCACTGTAACAAATCTATCTTGAAAGAACCAATGGCTTTCAAAAATGAATTCCTCTCTCTCCCTGTCTTCTGTTTCTTCCAGTTGAAGTATCTCCCAAAAAGATGAAAATAATGACTGACTGGGGAAAATACTTTCGAAGTATTTCCCCCCGCCCCCCAACCTGGATAAACTCAATAAAATGTATCGATCAATTTCCCCTCGACAGCGTTGACAGATCGCCTGAGGTGGGCACTCCATCTCTGCGAGCAAAGGCAAGCAATATATTCGGGGGCATTTGTGGCTCAAAGGCTTTATTTTTCCTTTCAAGAAGTGGCCATTTGTCCAGAGTCATTATTATTATTATTATTATTATTATTATTATTATTATTATTATTATTATTATTATTACTGTCGCGAGGTGTTGCGAGACGCTTCTGGGTTGAGTTTTTGTATGACGGTCGTTTATTTATTTATTTATTTTTTTGTAGATTTATTGAGACAAACGGTCTGACGGTTGTTTTGCCTTGAAATGTTTATTGTACCTCTCTCTCTCTCTCTCTCTCTCTCTCTCTTCTCTCTCTCTCTCTCTCTCTCACGAATAGATGTCCCAAGCCTATCAATCAAAGCCTTGTGGCAGCCCTGTTATTATTATTATTATTATTATTATTATTATTATTATTATTATTATTATTATTTATTTTTACTCATAAAGCCAGTTGGGCTAATGGGTAATAATAATAATAATAATAATAATAATAATAATAATAACAATAATATCATATCATAAACAAAGAAATATTAATCATCATCATCATCATTCCAGACATCAGAGTCTCGAAAGTTGGCAGATGTGCCCTATCTATTAATCAAAGCCTCGTGGCAGGAGCAGGAGCAGCCAGAGAGAGAGAGAGAGAGAGAGAGAGAGAGAGAGAGAGAGAGAGAGAGAGAGAGAGAGAGAGAGAGGAATTCGTGAATCCCAAATCCCAGAATCATCTTCTAAATGACTGTTGCCTCGATCCATCACCTGTTGGGGAGGGACTGGGATTAAATCGGTGCCGGGTCGGGGCATTAGTCTTCCTCAGGCGATGTTTTTTTGGGAGCGGGTGAAAGTAGGACCCCTCTCCACTATGACACTAAACTGGGTATCCCCTCCACTGTAGGGGATAGCCAGTTTAGTGTTACAGTGTTACATTAAATTGGGTATCCCCTCCACTATAACACTAAATTGGGCATCCCCTCCACTGTAACACTAAATTGGGCATCCCCTCCACCATAACACTAAATTGGGTGTCCCTTCCACCGTAAAACTAAATTGGGCATCCCCTCCACTGTAACACTAAACTGGGTATCCCCTCCACTGTGACACTAAATTGGATATCCCCTCCACTTTAACACTAAATTGGGTATCCCCTCCACCGTAACACCAAATTGGGTATCCCCTCCACCTCAACACCAAATTGGGTATCCCCTCCGCTATAACACTAAATTGGGTATCCCCTCTGCTATAACACTGAATTGGGCATCCCCTCCACTGTAATACTAAATTGGGCATCCCCTCCACCACAACACTAAATTGGGTATCTCCTCCACTATAACACTAAATTGGGTAGGTGGTACTATAGTTTGTTTTCAGTTCATAAGCACTGAAGCTATTCCACTATAACACTATCATGGATAAAGACTCAAGCTTATGAACTGTTACACTGTAGCACTATAATAGGTAGGTATTGTGCTTTGTTCTCAACTCATAAGCACTAAAGGTTGTTAACTGCTCCACTATAACACTATTGCTTTTTTTCGTCCCTTCTTGAGTTCTGCTGAAGACTTAACACCATACAACTGTAAATCAACATAATTTAACCATAAAAAACAATATCTTTGGGATATTATTCTATATAAACACGATAAAACACATTTTAGTGCATTAATTAGGAAATAGCCAACCAAAAAAACCAAACAAGTGTTACCTACACATTTTTGCAAACATCTCAAAAACTAATGAACCTATTTCAAACATAGTAATGTAGGTATACTCTCCGCAGAAGTGGCCTCAATTTGAGAATAATTAAAGGCCATAGCATCATAAATAAAAATGTTATGGGGACTTGAATTCAGAAATTATCTTCAATTTTTAGTTTTCTGAAATGAAAACTATTGTGCCGGCTTTGTCTGTCCGTCCTCCCTTTTCTGTCCCCACTTTTCTGTCAGCACATTTTCTGTCCGCCCTCAGATCATGAAAACTACTGAGGCTAGAGGGCTGCAAATTGCTATGTTGATCATCCACCCTCCAATCATCAAACATACCAAATTGCAACCCTCTAGCCTCGGTAGATTTTATTTTATTTAAGGTTAAAGTTAGCCAAAACTGTGCGTCTGGCAACGTTATAGGCCATGCCACCACCCCCGGGCCATGGTTAAATTTTCATGGGCCGCGGCTCATACAGCATTATACCAAGACCACCGGTAGCTAGATCTATTTTCGGTGGCCTTGATTATACGACGTACAGAAAACTTGATTGCGCCGAAGAAACTTCGACGCATATTTACTTGTTTATGTCGCTCCTGTTATTTTAAGGATAGCTTTCTCGACTGGAAGGTAACCACTTTTCCACCTGAGTGATTTCCCGTGACTGTTTATCGACTCCTAATTACATTTTTAATACGTCATGATTAAGCCAGTGTTGAACATAACGAGCACCTCTCGGTGAAAAATGTAACTCGGCTTCTATTTATGAATACCTGGAATTTTCGCACCGGTGAGGGCTCTTCGTTCCTATTCAAGTGTTTGACCGAGCCATTTTAGCACGCTCCGGCCTTTCCAAATATTAATATGCAGCGATAATTGCTGTTTACCTGACGAGAGATCGCGCTAAAACATTATTTATTTTCAGTGTTTGCGTGGGAATCAAGCCGGCTTCGATGCATCGGAGGATTTGGAGTGGTTTAGATTTCAATATGAATATTTATATTCTGTGTATGTATATATATATGTATATATATATATATATATATATATATATATATATATATATATATTATATATATTTTATATAGTATATATACAGTATATATACATGTGTACGGCGCATACCATTGCAAATAACTTCTATCAATTGATACATGCAAAGAAATTCCGCCCAGCTAATAAAACTAGAAATTTAGCATAGCAACTGAAAAGGCAATTGGCACCAAGTCAGATTTTCCCCTCTATAAAACCACAGATTCTTTTTTGAGAGAAACATGGGTCTTTTTTTCGTCCTTCTCTCGATTCCTAGATTTATCAGCGGGATTAAACTTTACCTACAGTAAAAGCTGTACAGTTTTTCACTTATATTTCTCTTGCATTTAGAGAAATGATTCTATTTCAGTATTGGTCATAGTGAGAAATTTATCTTTCCTTTTTGTTTTTAGTTTTCTGTAAA